>NC_081324.1:57154102-57454102 GCF_026419965.1 Kogia breviceps
TAACATTAGAGGGAGCTGGGTGAAGGGTTTAGAGGAAAACTGTATAGTTTTGATAACTCTTCTGTATATATATTATTTCAAAATAAAAAGGTTTCCTGTATAGGTAATTATTTTTCTTTGGTTACTTTCAAGATTTTTTCCTTGTTTTTAGCTTTCAGCATTTTAGTTATATTTCTGGGAATGCATTTTATTAAGATTATCCTATTTGGGATTTACTGAGCTTCTTGAATCTGTAGGTTTATATATTTCTCTAATTTGGGGAAATTTTCAGCCATTATTTCTTCACATTCTTTTTCAGCATCACATTCTTTCTCCTTTTCTTCTGAGACTCCAATGACATAGACATTGGATTTTTAAAAAATTTCTCTTAGGATTATAGTATTTTTCATTTTAAAAAATATTTCTTTCCCTCTTGTTCAGACTGAATAATTTCTGTTATCTATCATCAAGTTAACTGATTTGTCCTTTTGTCATCTCCAGTCTGCTGTTCAGCCCATTCAGTGAGATTTTTCATCTCAGTTGTCTATTTCAGTTCTAAAATTTCCATTTTCTTGTTCTTTTAGTTTTCTCTTTCTTTTCTGAGACTTTCTATTTTTGATTTAAGAGTGTTCATAATTGCTTGTTGGAGAAGTTTAACAAAAGCTGCCTCTAAGTTTTGTTATTTAATTCCAACATCTTTGTCATCTCACTGTTACTTTCTGTTGATTGTCTTTTCAAAAGTCAGTTGAGATTTCCTGGGGCTTTTCATATGGAGTAATTTTAGATTGAGTATTAGGTATTTTAAATATTATATTACAAGACTCTGGGCCATGTGAAGTCCTATGGAAAAATATTGATTTCTTTTTCTTTAAATTTTAGCAGACAATCAGCTAGGCTAAGTTCTGGTCACAGGTTTTAACATACATTCTGTGGGCTCTTGCTTGGTATATTTGCATGCTATTTGGATGTGTCTCAAGTATTTTCAGGCACTGGCCAGTGTAGAACCTAGGCAGCAATCTGTTGGTTCAGTTCTCAAAGTCTTTAATGTGCTGATTAGGATCAAATCCACATATGTGCAGCTCGAAGGTGAGCCTAGGATTTGTAAACAGCTTTATGGCTGTTGCTTTCCTGGGCTTCTTCCTCTTGTGACTCCCTGGCACCTTCTGCCTTACTGGGGCGCCCTTTTTCTATCCTCAACCCGAAGGTAGGGGAACTTGCATGACTGCCCCTGCATCTAGAGCCAAGTGGTTGGAGAACCAGAAGGAAAAAAATTGGTAAACTCATTGCTGGTTTGGTGATAAGCTTGCTTGTTTTCTGATACATTTATTTTACTTTTAATTTTTATTTATTTATTCATTTATTTTTGGCTGTGTTGGGTCTTCGTTTCTGTGCAAGGGCTTTCTCTAGTTGTGGCAAGTGGGGGCCACTCTTCATCGCAGTGCACGGGCCTCTCACTGTCGCGGCCTCTCTTGTTGCGGAGCACAGGCTCCAGACGCGCAGGCTCAGTAGTTGTGGCTCACGGGCCAAGTCGCGCCGCGGCATGTGGGATCTTCCCGGACCAGGGCTTGAACCCGTGTCCCCTGCATTGGCAGGCAGATTCTTAACCACTGCGCCACCAGGGAAGCCCTGATACATTTATTTTAAAGAGCTATACATTTCTTCCTCGGGACTGCTTTCCCCTTCCCAATGTATTCTTCCGTGTAGTTTTATTTATATTCAGTTCTATGTATTTCTTAGGTTTGTTTATGACTTCCTTTTTTAACTCATGTTATTTAATAACCCAAGTGTGATAAATGTTATTTTGTTTCTAATTATATGGGAATTTTTTTGATCTATCTTTTTTTATTTTGTAACTTCTTATTTTGAAAGAATATAGTAAGAAGAATTCCTATATTCAGTTTACCTTTATCCAGATTTACCACTTGTTAACATTTTACCCCCATTTGTTTAATCATTTGCTCACTGGCTCCCTCTCTCTCTTACTCTTCCCCCTCTCTTTCCCCCTCTCAGTCTCTATGTACACACACACACACACACACACACACACACACACTCTCACACACTTTTTTTTCTGAACCAATTTGTAAGAGTAAGTTACAGATATTATGCCCCCTTTCCCTAAATCTGTCAGTGTGTGTTCTTAAAAATGAGGACAATCTCTTCCATAACCACAGTACTATGATGAAATCAAGCATTTAACATTGATACACTATTATCTAATCCACAGCCCATATCCAAGATTTCACCAATAAGGTCCATTACAGCGTTTTTTTTTTTTTTTTTCCTGGTTCAGGATCCAGGGTTACCCATGGCATTTTTTTTTTTTTTTTTCTTCAGTATGCGGGCCTCTCACTGTTGTGGCCTCTCCCGTTGCAGAGCACAAGCTCCGGACGTGCAGGCTCAGCGGCCATGGCTCACGGGCCCAGCCGCTCCGCGGCATGTGGGATCTTCCCAGACCGGGGCACGAACCCGTGTCCCCTGCCCCCTGCATCGGCAGGCGGACTCTCAACCACTGCGCCACCAGGGAAGCCCACGCATGGCGTTTTTGAATTTAGCTATTATGGAGCTGTACTTTCATCATTTATTTCCTAACCTTTTTTATATGCTTCAATACCAATACTGGTCCTTCTTCCAATTCTGTGACTTGTGTTATGCTAAAACATCTCTAGGAGGATGTTTTGTATCTTTTAAATTTTAGAATATCATGGGCAAGACTCCTTCTCTCCCCTGCTGTCATCTTCCCCATTGTCAGAGAATGTTGTTATCTTCTTACAGGCCGACATTCCTAAAACCTCAGAAAAATTTTGGTTGCCATTTTTTCTTCTTCTCTTTACCTTGTGTCAGTTGCAACGCTCAGCTACTTGATTTACAACAGAGTAGAGCACTGATCTACACTTGAGAGTTTTCTTCATTTCTGGAGAGCAAACCTTAAGATTTGACTTTTGTCCTTGAGCAAAGAATATTTCATCTGCTAAAGTGAAACACATGTTCTTATATTACCATTAAAACTATTTTATTCTCCTTGAGCTAGCTTGTTACTGAAGCTGAAATTGGTCTTCTCTTCACCTTTTTTTTAAAAAAAGGTGAACACTTTCGATGTGTGGTACAGCTCTTCATCCAACATATGGGCTGATGCTTGTCAATTACCCTTCTCCAACTCCGTGACAGTGTCTGGACACATGACACTCTGGGCTGTCTGAACTATTGCACTCCAAAAGAATGACACTTTTCTAATTTGCAACTGCAATTCACACAAAATCTCCTATTAATAATACTAGAAAGAAATATCTACCAAATTCTACTTATATCAAATTCCTTTTTCGGTGACCCAAACTGTTTATGATTATTTTCCCACTACTTTTAGAAACTGGTCTTCTATCATGTTGCCATTATAAGCCTAAAATATGTAAACTATGTGTAATATTATTTTTGATGTTTAGTGAGCTGTCTAGTTTATGGATCACATATAGAATCAAGTCATCAGTTTGCTTTAGAATTTAATGTTTTAAGTTATCAAAATTATCATGATGCCAAATATTATTAAAACATTTCAAAAAAACTGCAAAGTATTTATCCTTAGTTCTGGTGAGCTAAAGTTATAGTTTCCTTTTAGGTACAAAAAAAAAAAGTACATTGGTCAATTGTTTTCTCAGTCATAAGGACTTCACGTTCACCTTAGTAACTCAGTGAAAAACTGAAATAAAAATTTCCAACTGGGAGAGGGAACCCACCTACACTGTTGGTGGGAGTGTAAATTGGTGCAGCCACTATGGAAAACAGTGTGGAGGTTCCTCAAGAAACTAAAATTCAAATTGCCATATTATCCAGCAATCCCATTCTTGGAAGTATATCTAGACAAAACTATAATTCAAAAGATACATGCACCCCTATGTTCATAGCAGCACTATTCACAATAGCCAAGACATGGGAACAACCTAAATGTCCATCCACAGAGGAATGGATAAAGAAGATGTCACACACACACACACACACACACACACACACACACACACACACACACACTGGAATATTACTCAGCCATAAAAAAGAATGAAATAATGCCATTTGCAGCAACATGGATGGAACTAGAGATTATCATACTAAGTGAAGTAAGTCAGAAAGAGAAAGACAAATACCATATGATATCACTTATATGTGGAATCTAAAATATGATACAAATGAACTTATTTACAAAACAGAAACAGACTCTCAAACATAAAGAAAAACTTACGGTTACCAAAGGAGAAGGGTGGGGGAGGGGTAAATTAGGATCTTGGGACTAGCAGATACAAACTACTACATATAAAATAGATAAACAACAAGGTCCTACTGTATAGCACAGGGAACTATATTCAACATCCTGTGATAAATCACAATGGAAAAGAATATGAAAAAGAATATATATTTACTTGTTACTGGATCACTTTGCTGTACACCAGAAACTAACACAACATTGTAAATCAACTATACTTCAATTTTAAAAAAAAAGAAAAGAGGCTCCTGCTTCAATTCAGTCATTCACTTCACAAATGCACATTGAGCACCTTCTATGCATAAGGGATGGAGGACATAGCCATGAGCAAGACAGACATACTCCTGCTCTCAAGGAAATTATAGTTTAGTCATGGAGGGGGAGGAGGCTGGAGAATTTGGTGTGGAAGAGGTAAAATAGTCTCACGATACCAGAAAGAAGGGGTCAGTTGCTGAAAAAAAAAAAGATGGAGCAAATTGTAGCTGCAGATAAAGTCACCCGCAATAGATTAATAAGCTCACAATTAAATACTAGGTAGGGTCCTGGTAATGTTTTAGAAGAGACAGTCATCATCATGACTGTGACAGTAGTAAGAACCGTAATAATGGCTAAGACACAATGTAAGTTTCACTTCATTTCCAATATTCCTTAAAAAAAAATCTTTTTGCCAAAGTTTGTTTCTCATATTTCAAAGGGAAAGGCCTTTATCACATCTGTATTTTAGGGGAAGCAAACTGCAAAATGTTTGAAATTCATGAGGAGACACATTTGTTTCTGGCCCCAAACAATCCTCTATTCCCCAGAGACAAAAATTTCCAAATGTACCTTACAACGTCCTGGCAATCTCTGGAAGCTGAAAATATTCTGGTACCTGAGATTTCAGCTAAAAATAATTCTTTGATTTTTCTCTGCTGACAAGAGGGAGATTATGATATCTTCTTTAATAGATAAAGGTCCATGGAATGGGCGATATCTGATAACTTATCTTAAAAAATCTTCATGTGGAATGCTGGCTTTATTTTGAACTTCCAATCCAGCTCATGGGCATGCATGCATACTGTTCAGATTTCATTATTTATAATTCTGACATAACTTTAAGAATAGGCAGTTAGACAGGAAATAGAAGCAATTATTTAGTCTCCTAGTCAGCATTTTTATTTATTGATGCTGACTCATAAATTCCTTGATATGGTCACATCTAGCCAACTCTTCCTTAATTTGCATGCAGTCACAAGAAGGAATTATGACCCTGAAATCACAGCCGGATATCTCTCTTTCAGCTTTTGTGACTCCACAGGGCGTCCATTGATAACTGGCTTGTCATTTGCTCATTTTTACCTTTGCTATTATTTTATCCCCACACAGATCACGTGCCAAATGTTTCTGGAAGCAGCTCAGTTGTTTTCACTTGAAACAACCCACTGCTGGATGCTTATATTTCTTCTGCTATCAAATTCAGTAACTTGGTCCAAATTGCTATAGCTCTAGTCACAAGTAAATCAACGCTTCATGTGAAAGTTCTCATTTTTATTGTCGAGGTATTAAACGCAATCAAGACTCATAAAATGATTTATTCCCCTGTGGAGGAGAAAGGACAGTAATCAAGTATATCCAAAATCATTATAGTCACCACAGCAGCCAGACTGAACTAGAATCCAAATGATCTCTAGACTCCATCATGCATCCTAAGTCCTTTTTTCTCTTATATTTGCAGTCTTAGGAAAACAAATATTCATCTCAGTAGCCTTTAGTTGAGGTGGTCATTATGATTTTTGTACAGTGCTATGAAATTAACATTCACATGTATATTTCACGTGGGTCCCCTGCATGTAAAAATGCTTTTGGGCGAGCATTCATTGGATTGGGAGAGTCAATATTTCTTTTTTCTTTATTAATTTATTAAGTTTTGGTTGCGTTGGGTCTTCACTGCTGCACGGGCTTTCTCTAGTTTTAGCGAGTACCACTCTTCGTTGCGGTACACAGGCTTCCCCTTGTGGTGGCTTCTCTTGTTGCAGAGCACGGGCTCTAGGCCTGCGGGCTTCAGCAGTTGTGGCGCACGGGCTTGGTTGCTCCGTGGCACGTGGGATCTTCCCGGACCAGGGTTTGAACCCATGTCTCACTGCATTGGCAGGTGGATTCTTAACCACTGCGCCACCAGGGAAGCCCGAGTTGATATTTTAGAAATGGAGAAAACAAGACTCGGAAGCTAAATGACTAGTCCAGGATGATACAGGTACCAAGTGGCCCTGTGGATGCTGGAATCCTCTGACTCCCTGACAAGGCTACCCTCTCTGTACTCCCCTCAACAAACCAAATAAAACAAATGAAGTTAGAAAGTAGAGGTGAGGTGTCTGACAATTGACAAAAGGATCTCATTGCTGGGATGGACCAAGCAAAAGTGACCTTTTGTTTGGTTCTGTTAAAAAACCATGATCCTCTGTCTTCCATTTGATGTCTGTAGTTCCTGGGGTTTCTTCCACGCCTTTAACCAACTCCATTTGACAGAGATGCCCTTTTGTCTAACGTTGCTTTTACTTTCAGACAATGAAAATAGTATGGGGTTAGAAATTTTATCAACCTAGGTCTGAAGGTCAATTCTGCTACCATTTGTGTGAATTAAAGGCATGAAAAAAATCTCTCCCAAGCAAAACAGTAGATAGATGAAAATTTGCCTCGTCATTGAATTGCTGTGACTTTTTAATGATAATTCCGTTTATGCATAGTGCCTGGCACAGCGAAGGTAATCCACAAATGCCTTTCCTTTGATATGATCATATTCTGCCTTCCGTGTGCATTTAGCTTATATACTTGTTTCATAGTTACAGTGCACTGCAATGGTGGCCAAGAGAATAAGGAAAAGCAAGGCTAAGATGGATTCAATACACATCCTCTAAATATAATATTTATCTGGTCTAACATCTGTATCAGCATGATGAATTTCATTTAAAGCATCCCGAATCTCCTACTGGGGCAAAAATCTCTTGGTAATCTATACATGCAAATTATTTAAACCTTATATTTAGAAAATGGTGAACAATAGAGAGATTCTTTTAATCCAGTGCCATAGACTCACATGAAATGATGCGTGAACCTAAGTGTACCTGGTTAGCTACCATTCCCTCATTTATTAAATAAACATTTATTGAGTTCCTTCCTGGAGCCTGTTAGTTTCCAGGTAGAGAAGCAACCAAAAGTTACCACGGGCATTCTTGAATTCTAATGTGTCTCTAAGGTGGGGAAAGATGGGTTTCAAGTAAACTTGGAATCCATCTAATTTCAAAATTGACCTGATACTAAGGATTCCCTGCAACTATCAAGCTATTTCATGATGGCAGGTAACCGGAAGGGAGAGCTAGCCCTTTCTGTTCAGTGTCACCAGTGTTATTTCTACCACACTAAAGGGGTTACCTGTCGTGAAATGCTGCCTTCTAGCCAGCTGGCCCCAGACTCCTGGACACACCTGGGAAAATGACATAAGAATGTTCCTTTTGATTTGGACTCTGATTTTAATCATGAATGTCAAAGGCAAAAGAAGCCTTAGATCATCTTATCCATGCCTCTATTTTTCAGCTAAGGAAACTGAGGCCCAGAGAGGCAGAGCCTTGACATATGTAAGTGTGCATATTTATACTAAAAATTATTCGTTGTTTATCTGAAACTCAAATTTAACTGAGCACCCTGTATTGTTATTTGCTGAATGTGCAATGATGTCCAACAAAATAAAATGTTAATCCAATGTAAGCTTTTAAACAGTGTTATCAGCCCTGTTTCTATAGTCATTTTCTTATTTTTAAAGGTCTCTATAGTATTCCTAATTCGTATTATTTGGGATCTGTAACTTCAAGGATGCTTTTCATTTGTTGGAGTGGAAATGATTTTAATAGTGATCTGAGGTCATTTATATAATTGTAATTAAGCTTAAGTAAAGTACTTGAAATATGAATCCCCCATATTTAAGAGTAATTCTAATTGGTAGTGGGTCCTTTTCTTTTTCAGATTTAGCCTGATAACCACTGAAAAAGGGAAAGACTGAGCCTACATTCAATTCGGAAAATGATTGGATCAGAGGTTCGATGATACGTTTTCAGCGAGTAGCCCCGATCAAGAGGATGGTGATCGAAATATGTGTGACAGTATCAGCAAGGAGCCAGTCCCTTGCTGTTCCACAAAAGCCATAATCCCAGTAACGACGATTTCTTCTTGTAACAAAGAAGACAGTAAAATCAAAGGGGAAATATTCAAAGTGGAATGAAAGGAATTGGCACCAGAAAAGACGATGTGGTGACTGGAGAAAAATAGGAAAAGATTTTAGAAGTTCTCCGTTGTGGGGGGACTCTACAATCACTGGCTTTGTCTCTTATCCAGTTTCCTTCCCTATTGTACTAACCCTGTGCTTCCTGGATGTCTGCTGGAAACCAGCAGAAAGAGGAAAGGTTTCCACATGCTAATATGTAAATCCAAGCAGCCTGTGTCCGCGTGGAGCAACCAGTGACTCAGTAATGCTCAAAAGCAAGGTCAGAGGCAAAGCAAACCTTGCCTTCCCCCAGATGCTTGGTGACCGTGTTCTAGTAATCCACCCTGAAAGTTAGTGCCTGAGGGCAAGTATGCGGCAGAGAACAGCCGGCACAGAAACACTTCAGTTCGTGCAGCGGAAAAGACAGAGGGTCAGAAGTTCTAAATCTTGGACACCACTCTACCAGCACCGAGCTCTGATTTTGGACAAGTTCTTCATCCTCTCCCTTTATAGAATGAAGACGTTGAACACGACTAAGCTCCCTTGCCCATCTCTCGCTCCAAATCTACCTAGCACAGCCCTAACCCTCAGTCAACCCAACTCTTCTAATCTTTGTGTCGCCGCCCCCAGGCAGCTGAGAAGCACATGAGAAAGTGCCACAACTGAGAAGGTGCCTGCCACCCCAGATCCAGAGCGAGCAGCCTCCACCTTCATGCAGCAAAGGTCTTCCCTCAGTTTAGAGAGAATAGAGAACCCCTCGGGCCTCTGCCTTCTGCCTGCTCTGCAGACTCACCGTGGCCACAAGTGATCTCCTCTTCCCATCTCAGTAGAAGAGGGATCTTTCCCTGGACGATGCTCCACTGATAAGCATTTCTATGAGATATAACTTTCTTCCATTTTACTGAGGATTTCTTCAGTATAAAATGCTTATATAATCTATTATTATTATTATTTTTTTTTTTTTTTTTTTTTTTTTGCGGTACGCGGGCCTCTCACTGTTGTGGCCTCTCCTGTTGCGGAGCACAGACTCCGGACGCGCAGGCTCAGTGGCCATGGCTCACGGGCCCAGCCGCTCCGTGGCATGTGGGATCTTCCCGGACCGGGGCACGAACCCGTGTCCCCTGCATCGGCAGGCGGACTCTCAACCACTGCGCCACCAGGGAAGGCCCTATAATCTATTATTTTTTTTAAAACCCTCCCTTGTGTGTTCTGAGGGCCGTTTCCTTTCTTTGAGTTAAGCTCTTTGAAAGGGTGGTCTGTGACAGTCATGCCCACTTTATTTCAATTCCCTCCTTCATTCACTTTTACCCGGCTTCTTCCCCGGCCACCCCAAGTGAACACCCCTCTCCAAATTATCACCTGCCTGATTGCTAAAGCCAGAGGACATGTTCTAGTCCTCATGCCTAATAGCACTTGCACTGAAATGTCCTCTCCCTTGGCTTTTATAATCTCCCTCTCTCTCTGTCTCTCTCGTTCTCACTCTCTCCGACTTAAATGTTGATCTCCCCCATGGTAGTGTCTCAGGCTCTTCTTCCCTGGTTGGATAAATTTACCAACTTTCTAGATTTCATTTTTCCAAAACTGAACTAGTCATCCTGCTCTCTAAACCCTCTATGTCCTTCTCAACTTGAGGGACCAGAAGTCACTTTATCACCAATATCAGAAACCTTAACCCCATTCTTGAATTCACCATTTCTTTCACCTTCATTATAATTGGTCATTGAATCATATCAGTTCCACCTCTGTAATGTCACACTCGTTATCAGGCAGATCTGATCTGGTCATCACCACCAACCACCTCTGAGACACCTCACTGAAAATTTTTAGAGGTTCCAGAGCACCGACAAGAGACAAGTGCAGCTCTTCTCCATGGACCTCAAAGCCTTCTGAAAGCCATCCCTTACATACTGCACTGACCTCACCTCCAGCCACTCTCCGCTGTTGCACTCTGTATTTTTGTCAGAACAAGTGCCTGTGGTCTCCAGAATATCTCATGTGGGTACTCACCCAGGGCCTTTGCACATACTTCTCCTTCTGCTAAATTTTCTTACTACTCTGCTCCCCATGTCAGCTGACTCGAGTCTACACATGCTTCAGACTCAGCTCCAGTGTCTTCTCCACAAAAAGTCTTTCTTGGTGGCCCAGTCTTTGTTGGTCTAGCCCACTATCTGGAATATAGCAAAACTTTTCAATGTTTTTGAAAGTTCAATGATCTGCTTCAATGATTTTCTCTTTTATTTTTTAAAATTTTATTTATTATTATTTGCGGGGGGCTGCATTGGGTCTTCGTTGCTGCACGTGGGCTCTTCTCTAGTTGCAGCGAGCAGGGCCTCCTCTTGTTGCAGAGCATGGGCTCTAGGAGCGTGGGCTTCAGTAGTAGTGGCGCACGGGCTTAGTTGCTCCGTGGCATGTGGAATCTTCCCGGACCAGGGCTCAAACCTATGTCCCCTGCATTGGCAGGTGGATTCTTAACCACTATTCTACCAGGGAAGTCCCGAATTTTCTCTTTTAAACAATTCAATTTACCCTAATTTCATACACCTGACCTCTAAAGTACCTCAACTTTATTTGTGCTTCACTTACTCTTCTTTGGGTCTTTATCCCATTTTCAGTGTATCACTTTTAATTCTGTCTTAAACAGTTCTTACAAAATATTTTCCAAATAAAAACGTTAAAGAGAAGCAGACGAAGGCATGGGATTAATAGAAAACTGTAAAATGAAAACGAGATGGGGTTGGGACCTAGTTTACCATGGAATATCTGGCCCTCCTGCTATTTCCCCCACATGATATTTCCAGTTACAATTTTCAGTTACAATTCCTTAAATTTTAAATATTGTATCAAGCTTCTAGCTGCCTTGAATGTAGGAGTTTTCAAAGAGGGTGTAAGTACTATCAGTGTGTGTTTAAATGTGAATATGAGTGTTAGTAAAGATACAGGCTAAGCTTCTGTGATGAAGAAACACACACAAAAAAAACCCTGGCTCCAACAAGGTAGGAATTTATTTCTCATATAATAGCTATAACCAGATAGTCCAGGGAGGCTGGGCAGGTCTACACAAGAGACCCAACTTCCTTTTGCCCTCTTGCTCTGCCGTGCTCTAGAACCACTCTGTCCAATATGGCATCCACTACCCATGAGTTCCTACTGAGCTCTTGGAGTGTGGCTGGTTCAAACTAGGACACGCTGCAATACATGTAAAAACACATACCAGTTTTCAAAGACTCCGTATGAAAAAAGAATTCAAATATTTCATTAATAACTTTATATTGATTGCATGTTGAAATAATATTTTGGATGCATTGAGTTAAGTAACATATGTTATTAAATCTAATTTTATCCATTTTTTGTTTAGAAGATCTTTAATCACACTTGTGGCTCACATTATATTTTGCTTGGACAGTGCTGTTCTAGAATGTAGTGTATTATCTTCATCTATAAGCTGGCTCACAGTACCACATATGTGGTCAGAAAAAAGCAGGGAAGAAAAATAGTAGAAGACAAATCTCTAAGGAGAAGATGTGTGATCAGTTCACTCAGATTCCGCTGGTGAGGGCTTAGTCACATGGCCCCATCAAGCTGCCCAGAATATAAGGAAATGTAGTGTGTGGATGGGCAGCCATGTGCTGTACTGGAAAAAAAGGAGGGAGAATGGATTCCAGGGTAATGTATACTAACTACGTGGTCTCTGTCATGGGTTTGTTTCTAGAAAGTGTTATCAGAGTTGACTTTGAGTAGCAGGGCGTTGAAGACATTCCCTTGGTTGAGGGGATGGGGAAAAGAGTAGAAGGACATTCAGACACCCAATGAAAAATAACCGAAGTAAGATATTTCAACACCTGGTTTGAGAAAGTAAAAGAAGAAGAGGTAAACAATGGCTCCAGGAAAATAGGGGATTGGCCAAGCGGGAAGATGTCCTTATGTTCAAGGCAGTGCTTAACAGAAGAGGGTAGGAGGGTGAAGGTAGTCACCTTTCTGCTTCTGTAGGTGGGGCGGAGGAAGGTGGGATACGACTTTGCTCCCACATGTTGGAGAATTGATATGGGAAATCAAAAGTCAACTGAGATCCTAAGAGGCTCAAGAACTCAAGACAGAGGATGATGAAGAGACAATGTAATGGGCACAAGTGTACATAGATGAATCTCCCAGACCCAGTGTTGAACAACAGAATCAAGACACAAAAGAATATATACAGTACTGTTCAATTTATATAATGTTCCAAAAGTGGCAAATCTAATCTATGGTTATAGACAGCAAAGGCTGATTGCCTTGGGGGAGGGTAATGCATGAGACAGGCTTCTGAGTTGCTGGTAATGCTCTGTATCTTGATCTGGGTGATGTTTACATGGATATGTTTGCTTGGTAGTAAGTCATTATTCATGTGTCAGTGCTTGTCTGTCTTAATATTATATTCAATAAAAACTGTATAGAAACAAGCAAACAAGGGGATGGGTGACTATGAGTGATAGAGTGCCTACGTTATAGACCAACCATGATTCATTCCTTGGGACTGGGGAGTGGCTGGCATTACCTGAGCAAATTGCTGCTCACTTAATACTTGAATGAAATCAAGGTTCTGTTTACAGGGAAGCAGGGGAGAATGGCTGTTAAGTAGGCAGCAAATAGTGACTGATAACATGCAGCTATTTTTTCAAATGACTTCACTTCATAGCCATTGACCTGGGTGAATATCCACTATGAATTTTTAAATAAGAAAGATAAGATGCTAAGTTATATTCTCATTCTACTAAAATTATCCTTCCCATATATGGAGAGAGACACACCAGGCTATCAAAACTGGGTCCCTGAGGACAGGTGGGTGGGAAAAATGAGGGCCAGAGCTTGGAAGGGTTTTCTTGGTTTTGCATTGGTTCACTGACTATAGGAAGCATGTGAACTTTTGTATTTTTTTGAAGCAGAATTTACTAGGAAGTTTAAAATTTTAAAAGGTCAATAATCTGGTCAATTAGAAACTACGGTACTAGTGTAACAGAAAAGAACAAACCTGACTCCATATTAGATCTATTTCCTTTAAGTTTAACTTTGTGCTCTTTTGCCTGTGCTTAGTCATGCTGGCTCTCCACCTGTTGTAAAAGAATGTTGCCTAGAGCCTGAAATATACGTGGTAGCCCATTCTCAAGGCTCTCTGACCGATACACGTGTAACACTTTTCCATTCATATAGAGATAAAAAGTTGCAGAACAGAGAATACAATTGTCTTGTTGGAGGTTTATAGGCACATTGTGACCAGACCTATATGGACAGCTATAAGATCGAAGGGGAAGATAGTTCTTGGGACATTAGTCCACCATCTTCTCGGTCTGCTGGCTTTCCAAATAATGTCACTATTCCTTGTCCCAACACGTTGTCTCTCCATTTACTGGCCTGTTGTGTGGTGAACAGTACAAGCTTGGACTCAGTAATACGAGGAATGGGTGAATTTCATAAAGCAGAGTAAGGATAAGACTAGACTAGACTCGAAGGCCAGGTAGCAACATTTTATCTTTTGCTCTTATTATGTCGTTAAAAGAAGCACTGGGGCTTCCCTGGTGGCACAGTGGTTGAGAGTCCGCCTGCCGATGCAGGTGACGCGGGTTCGTGCCCCGGTCCGGGAAGGTCCCACATGCCACGGAGCGGCTGGGCCCGTGAGCCGTGGCAGCTGAGCCTGCGCGTCCGGAGCCTGTGCTCCGCAACGGGAGAGGCCACAACAGTGAGAAGCCCGCGTAACGGGGGAAAAAAAAAAGAAGCACTGTTTTAGCTGATTGCCCCCCTTAAATAAGCCCCAGAACCAGATGGTACGGTGCTTTCTAAGTGCCTTTGTTCCTGAGAACGAGTTCCTGAGTAACGTTTGAAAACTATTAACATAGAACAGAATTCTCAGCAGGATTCAATTTCTTTCTGTGTCTTAAAATCTGTGAAGGGGTAAGTGGAAAAAGTCAATTTTGTCTGGCAACACCCACCTGTCAGAGGCATTTGTTTCCCGGGAGAAGAAAAGGTACCACCATTCTGAACAAAATCAGTTTTTCAGCAATCTGATTCACAGATCTGATTCAGGGCATTCACACAAAGCTATTTCATTAGCTATTTGGGCAGCATTACCATTTCATCTAATAAATGCTAATTAATACTGACACTACACTGTCAAATTCACCTTCAGGACTTTTCCTCATTTATGGAGGTTGCCTTAACTTTTTCTCAGGTGTGAAGCAAACAGCAGTAAAAACTTTAAATTCTTCTGTTATTTGTTTAGTACTGAAATTACTCATTTTTGCCTTCCTTCTTGACTCAATTTCATATTGAGCTATGCATAAAACAGCTATGCAAATACAATAAAAAATTCACTGTCAAACTGGTATGCATAGATTTTTTTTTAAAAAAAGAAACACTTCTAGAAATATTGGCTTTGGAGTCTTCAAATAAGAGTCAAGTCCTTTTAAACAATGTGCCAATGAAAAAAATTATACATATATCATTTTGCACATAGTGTGTGACTGTATCTGTAGAATTACCAGAAGTGAACGTTTTTACCTTTTTTTTTTTGGTTTTATAGGATTTTTTTCTTGATTGTCAAAGTACATACTTACTATTAAAATATCTATCTATATATATGTAAGGTGAAAAGGAGCAGAAAATAGTCCATCACACAGATGGAACCACTGTTAATATTTTAGTCTATTATTTCCAATCATGTATCTTTTCTTCTATAGGCTTTGAAGTCAAATACGCCAAACCTTTGCTCTACTGATGATTAGCTGTGTGACCTTAAGCAAATTATTCTCTCTGAGCCTTAGTTTCCTTATCTGTAAAATAGGGACTATCTATGAATATTTATGATTGTTATGTGAGTTGACTGGAATATGGTATGGTAAAGTCACTGTCTCTTTTAAAAACTCAGGTTTACTTAGGATAATTTACATAGTATAAAATTTACATTTTGTAGGGCTTCCCTGGTGGCGCAGTGGTTGAGAGTCCGCCTGCCGATGCAGGGGACACGGGTTCGTGCCCCGGTCCGGGAGGGTCCCACATGCCGCGGAGGGGCCGGGCTCGTGAGCCATGGCCGCTGAGCCTGCGCGTCCGGAGCCTGTGCTCCGCAACGGGAGAGGCCGCGGCGGTGAGAAACCCGCGAACGGCAAAAAAAAAAAAGAAAAAAAATTTACATTTTGTAGTATTAAGTTTTGACAAACATATACAGTCATGGAATCACCACCATGATGAAGATATAGGGAGTTTCTGGCATGAGCAATAACTAATCTAATTTCTGTCTCTAGAGATGTGTCTATTCTTGACTTTCCATATAAATAGAATCATACAATGTATGGTCTTTCATGACTGATTTCTTTCACTTCGCATAATATTTTAAAGGTTCACCCATGTTGTAACATGTACCAATAATTCATTCCTGTTTATTGCCAAATAATAAACTTCATTGTATAGATATACCATATTTAAATAAAATATTATTTATCCATCAGCTGATGGACATTTGGATTGTTTCCCCCTTTTGGCTATTATGAATAGTGCTGCCATGAGCATTTGTGTAGAAGATTTTTTTGTGTATATGGGGAACATAGGATTTCAATGCTTTTGAGTGTCTAGCTAGGGGTGAAATTGCTGGGTCATTTGATAATTCTATATTTCGCATTTTAAGGAACTGCCAAACTGTCTTTTAAGGCTGCTGAACCATTTACGTTCCTACAAGCAATGTGCGAGGGCTTCTCCCACAACGTAGTCCATATTTCCTTTGTCCTCAACAAGCACCTCGGTTGGTTGTGGCTTTTTGCCTGGTTGGGTAAAACAAACATTTTTTCCCGAAGGGTCTGGGCCGTTAGTATTCCTGTGTGTACTGGGTTGCTGTAGTTTTCCATTGACTTTAATTCCAGGGCACAGTAGTAATCAGGGCTCACCAATACTCTAGGCGTACTCGTTCTTACTCCCTTGTGGAATAGCAATCCACTTCCCCTTGGGACGTAGGATCCATTGCCCCAGACAGCACAGTATCTCTTTACTCTGTCTACTGATTTAGAGGCAAGACTGGCTGGGTGGCAATCTTATCTTCCAGTTCAATGGAATCATTGTTGCATCTTTTGGTGGAAGCATTCCTCCCTTTAGAGTAAGACCTAC
Source organism: Kogia breviceps (assembly GCF_026419965.1). Taxonomy (NCBI): domain Eukaryota; kingdom Metazoa; phylum Chordata; class Mammalia; order Artiodactyla; family Physeteridae; genus Kogia; species Kogia breviceps. The sequence continues at coordinate 57,170,689 of NC_081324.1, forward strand.
AGGCCAGCAGAGCATGAAGTCATGGGAACAGGAAGCAAAAATGTTGCTACTATATTATTAGGGGTAATAGTAAGTGGTTCTACTCTCATTTCCACCCCTTGATGCCTCGACCTGTGAATCCTGGCTAGGACAGAAAGAACATCATCTGTTGAATGCCGACTCAGGACAAGGAGAGCCTCCTGGAGATCCCTGCCGCAACCCTGCAAGGTATTGCCGCCTAGCTGACATGAGAACTGAGTCTTCAAAAGGCCATCCCGCTGTTCTATGGAGACAGCTGCTTCAGGATGGTGAGAAACATCTTAACACCAATGAATTCCCTGAACACGGGTACACTGCTGCACTTCATTTGCGCTGGAGTTCCTTGATCAGAGGCAATGACAGTGGGCAAGGCACTGTGGAAGCCCATAGAAGGTAGCTTTGGCAGAAGCATTGCGTGCAGGGAAAGCAAATCTATATACCATATTTCATTGAAGTAAGCGTCTATTCCAGTAAGAACAAAACACTGTGCTTTCCATGATGAAAGTGGACCAGTGTAATCAACCTGCCACCAGGCTGATCACCCCTGGGAATGGTGCCATCTTGGGGGCTCAGTCTTGGTCTCTGCTGCTGCTGGCGGACTCAGCACTCAGCACTGGCTGTAGCCAAGTTGGCCTTGGTGAGTATAAGTCCATTTTGCTGGCCGCTTATATAACCCCCATCTCTGCCACCAGGGCCACTTTGTTGATGAGCCAATTGGTAGATGGCAGAAATGGCTGGGGGAAGAAACTGACTGGTATCCACAGAAGGGGTCATCCTGTCCACTTGATTATTAAAATCCTCCTCTGCTGAGGTCACCCTTTGATAAATATTCACATAGGACATAAATATCTTCATGTTTTTCACTCATTCAGAGAGGTGTCCTCACATTCCTTTAAACCTCCTTGCCACCAATTTTCCAATCATGTTCCTTACAAGTCCCTGACCATCCAGTCAAACCACTGGCCACAGCCCATGAATACATAATATTCAGCTCAGAAGGTACAATTGCACATCTAGCCGTTTCTCCTTCCAAGAAAAATGAACAACCGGGTGCACTGCTTAAAGTTCTGTCCACTGGGCAGACTTCCCTTCAAAATTGTCCCTTGGGGATGTCCTAGAAAGGGCTTCCAGAATGCAGCTGTCCACTTTTGGGTGGTTTCTGGGTATTGTGCAGAACCATCTATAAACCTGATCCAAGTTTCTCTCTTTCTCTGTCAACTGATTGTAGGGAAATCCTCACTCCTCATAGGCACAGGCTGGGAGAGCAGGAGTGGAGACCATGGGCATTTGGGCCACTGCTTCATGTAACTTACTTGTGCCTTCAGGGCCCACTTGAGCCGAATCTTGTATATTCCACCTCCACTTGATGGTGGGGTGCTTCTGTGAAGCCCCGACTTTATGGCTTGGTGGGTCAGACAACACCCACAGTACATGATGGGTAGCACAGGGCCACACAATAATTTGATGGCCCACGGTTAATTGCTCAGCCTTTACGAAGGCCCAGTAGCAAATCAAAAGCTATCTCTCAAAAGGAGAGTAGCTGTCTGCAGAGGATGCCAGGGTTTTGCTCCAAAATCCTAAGGGTTTGGGGACTTCCTTGGTGGTCCAGGGGTTAAGACTTCACCTTCCAGGGCTTCCCTGGTGGTGCAGTGGTTAAGAATCCACCTGCCAATGCAGGGGACGTGGGTTCGAGCCTTGGTCCGGGAAGATCCCACATGCCGCGGAGCAACTAAGCCCGTGCACCACAACTACTGAGCCTGTGCTCTAGAGCCCGTGAACCACAACTCCTGAAGCCTGCGCACCTAGAGCCGGTGCTCCGCAACAAGAGAAGCCACTGCAATGAGAAGCCCACGCACCTCAACGAAGAGTAGCCCCCGCTCGCCGCAACTGGAGAAAGCCCATGCGCGGCAACGAAGACCCAACGCAGCCAAAAATAAATAAAATTTTAAAAAATTAGCCCTTCTGATGTATATGTGTGTAACGTACAGTGTGTTGTTGTAATTTGCATTTTCCTCTTTACTGATGGTGTTCAACACTTTCATGTGTCTTTTGGCCATTTGTGTAGCCTCTCTCATGGAGTGCCTATTCAAGGGCCCATCTCCGTTTCTCTTCTGGGCTGTTTTTTCTTTTTTTTGTAGAAGTTTAAAAAATATATATTCTAAATTAAAGTCCATTGTTACACATATGTTCCTACTTTCTGCTTTGTTTTTAAACTCACAGTGGTGAATTTGGTGAATAAAATTTCTTATTTTAAATGCAATTCCACTTATTCAACTTTTCCTATATAAGTATTACGGTCCCTGTTGATGAAGCCTTTCCTTATGTCATGCTATAAATTTGTATTATATTTTCCTTTCACATTTATATCTAAAATTCACCTAGAATTGAGTTATGTGTATATTGTGATGTAGGGGTCAGGATCTATTTTGTATGTTTGGATGTTCAGTTGTCCCAAAACATTTTATTGAACAGGTCATTTTCCCATCCTGCTCAGCTGTGTGACCTTTTCATAAATCAATCATCCATGTAAGTGTAGCACTGATTGTAGATTCCTTTCCTGATTGTAGAGTCTGTCCTCTGGTGTATTTGGCTATCCTTGCAGAAAAACAACAGTCCCTTAATTACTGTAGCTTTATAATAAATCTTTTTATCTGCTAGAGTAAGTCCTCCTGTTTTTTTCCCTTCAACATTTTTTTCAATATTCTTGGCCCTTTTCATTTTCAGATAAAATTAGAACTATCTTGTAAGTTTTTATACAAAAGAAACCTGCTAGCATTTTTTAATGGGATTTTATTAAATCTATTTGGGGAGAACTGACTTCCTTAACTTTAACCCATTAATATGAGTTCCAAGTCTTAAATCAATTAATCTAAGTCTTTAACTCATTAATATGTTATACCCCTTCCATTTATTTAGGTCTCAATAACTTTTTTTAGTTTTTGGTGCAATGGTTTTTACACAGTTTTCATTTGATTTATTCTTTAACATTTCATATATTTGATGCTATTTTGAATTAAATCATTTAAAATTATACTTTCTAACTGTTTACTGTAGGTATGAAGGAATACATTTGGGTACCTGATGATATTGCTAAATTCTAATAGTTTTTGTCTTATTTTGGATTTGACATGCATAATTATGTCATCTGCAAAGAACACTTATTTTTTTATTCCAATCATTATGCCTCTTCTTTATTTCATTTGTTTGTTTGTTTGCTTGTTTACTGCCTTACTGTGCTGGCTAGTGTTAAGTTTAGGTGGTAAGAGTGGTAAGATTGAGAACCTTGTCTGGTTCCCAACTCAGAGGGAAAGCTTTTGCTTTACCATGAAGTACAATGCTTACTATAGGGTTTTTGGTACTCTTTATTTAGATTAAGGAAGTTCCTGTCTATTAATAGTTTGCAAAAAGTATTGACCTTGGATGGTGAGTTTTATCGAATGTATTACTGTCTATCTTTTTTATGACCATATATGATTTTTTCTTTATTAAAATAAAGAAACGAATTGTAGTCATTACTTCTCGAATGTTAAAAAAATCCTGTGTTCTTAGAATAAACCCAACCTGTTAGCAATGAATTATTTTTATATAACTTGGACTTGATTTACTTATTTTTTGTTTAGGATTTAACATCTATGTTTATAAGAGGTATTGTCTGTACGCATTCTCTGATTTTATGTAAACTTCCCCATAATGACAACAACTTCTTCCCAACAAGATGTTCTTGGTACAAATGAAAATGTTCTCATTGGCTATGAACTGAATTGTGTCCCCCCCCAAAATTCATGTAAGAACACTAACCCCCAGTGTGACTGTATTTGGAGACAGGGTCTTTAGGAGGTAATTAAAGTTAAGTGAGGTCCTAAGAGTAGGGCCCGAATCCAATAGGACTGGCAGCCTTATAACAAGAGGAAGATCTCCCTCTATCCCCTGACGTATGCACTGGGGAAAGGCCATGTGAGGACATAGTGAAAGGCAGCCGTCTACAAACCAGAAGGAGAGCACTCACCAGAAACCGAGTTTTCCTATACCTTGATAATGGGCTTCTAGCCTTTAGAGCTGTGAGAAAGTAACTATTTGTTGCTTAAACCATCCAGTCTGTGGTCTTTTGTTATGGCAACCTGAGCAGACTAAGACATCACCTATATCAAAGAAAGAAAGGTATAAAATCCCACCAGTTACATATCTATCCACCTCTGGGTGTTTTTAGTTTGCTTGTTTTTTTTGTTTGTTTTTGTTTTTTTTGGCCACGCAGCACGTCATGCAGGAGCTTAGTTCCCCGAACAGGATTGAACCTGTGCCCCTGTGGTGGAAACTCTGAGTCTTAACCATCAGACCACCAGGGAAGTCCCTCTGTGTGTTATTAACTAACTGCTTTCCTAGCTCATTTACAAGCCCACCTGAGTATGCTATAATGCAAAGACTAAACTGCAAAGTCAACAACCATGAAATTTCTTTATAACAAGTAATATAGAAAAGGAGGATGATGGCAAAAATATTTAAAAATATGCAAGTCGTAAAAACAAGCAAGAAAAATATGCCTCACTGCTATAGTCTTCATTTCTATTACTGACTGCAAGGCTGTAGTTGATAATAATAATTTCAGTTTATTCTACTAACAATTCCATGGTTCCTGGGCCCTCAACCAGCACCTAAGCTAGTTGGGAATTTTTACTTGGTGAAGTAATCTGAAGTTTCATTTCTGAAGGACTTGAGTTGTTAATGGTTCTGTCTTTGCTGGGTTGCAGTGGTTTTCTCTTACGTTTTATAAATGGACAGGGAAGTAGTAAGAAGTGCCTCCAGGGAAAGTCTTCTTATGTCCAGATTTTATCCGCTGATGCCATTTCACAATAGAAATCAACATTGCACTGACTTGGTTATCAGACTCAATTTCCCCAACTAGCCTCTGTTAGTTCAGGGACATAGGACCTGAAATGGCCAGATGGCAGACTCTACTTCCAATCCAACACATCCTTTTATTGTGTCTCCTGCTGGAGGCATTCCTCCCTTGGGAAGTAAACCTTGAAACCAGCAGAAGCCAGATGTGTAGGAATTAGAAGCAAAAATTCTGGGAGTGGGTTTTAGGTTTAATGGTGAGAGGAGCCACTCCCACATTCACCTCTTCATTTCCAGACCAATATATGCCAGCAGTTAGAGAAATGGCATCATATATTGGGTGCTGCCTCAAAGCATATTCTGTATGATAATGTCCAACATAAAATATGGGGTGGTGGTGGAGTAAAAGTATAGAGTTTTTGTGTGTGATCAAAGTTAAGTTGTAATCAGCATAAAATAGACTGTAAAATCTATAGAATGCTTTATGTAAGCCTCATGGTAATGACAAAGAAGAAAACCTACAGGGACTTCCCGGGTGACGCAGTGGCTAAGATTCCATACTCCCAATGCAGGGGGCCTGGGTTCCAACCCTGGTGGGGAAACTAGAGCCCACATGCATGCCGCAACTAAGGAGTCCACAAGCCGCAACTAAGGAGCATGCCTGCTACAACTAAGACCTGGTGCAACCAAATAAATAAATAAATAATAAAATATTTTTTAAAAGAAAAAAACCTACAGTAGATAAACAAAAGACAAAGAGAAGAGAATCAAAGTATACCACTATGGAAAATCATCAGTTCACAAAGGAAAATAGCAAGAGAGGAAGAAAGGAACAAGACAAATACAAAACATCCAGAAAACAATTACTAAGATGGGATTAGTAAGTCCTTACATATTAATAATTACTCTAAAGGCAAATATATTATACTCTACAATCAAAAGGCATAGAGTGGCTAAGTGGCTAAATACTAAAAGATCTGAAGGAAGAAATAGAAAACAATGCAATAGTAGGGGACTAGAATACCTTACTTTCAACAACGGATGGATCACTCAGACAGAAAATCAACATGGAAATGCTGGATCTGAATTATACTTTATAGCAAATGAACCTAACATACATAAGCAGAACAGTCCACCAACAGCAGCAAAACACATTCTTCTCAAGTGCACACAGAACATTCTCAAGGATAGATCACAAAACAAGTCTTAAGAAATTTTTAAAAATTGAGATTATACCAAGTATTTTTTCTTACCATAATGGTATGAAACTAGAAATCAATAACAGGAGGAAAACTGGAAAATTCACAAATGTGGGGAAATTAAACAACACACTTCTGATCAATCAATGGATCAAAGAAGCAATTTTAAAAATCTCAAAACAAATGAAAATGGAAACACAACACACCAAAACTTATGGGATTCAGCAAAAGTAGTTCTAGTAGGGAAGACTATTGTGGTAAATGCCTACATTAAAGGAAAAAATATCTCAAGTGAACAATCTAACTTTACACCTACGTCAAGGAAGTAGGAAAAGAAGAATTAAGTAAGATTGTTAAAGTTAGCAGAAGGAAGCATATAACAAAATCAGAGCAGAAATAATGATATAGAGACCAGAAAGATAATAGAAAGATCGTGAAACGATGACCTGGTTGTTTAAAAAGATAAACAAAATTGACAAACCTTTAAGCTAGACTAAGAAAAAAAAGAGGACTTAAATAAATAACAACAGAAATGAAAGGAGACATTACATAGATACCACAGAAATACAAAGGATTGTAAGAGACTACTATGAACACCAACAAATTGGAGAGCCTTGAAGGAATGGATAAATTCCTAGACACATACAACCTACTAAGACTGAGTCATAAAGAAATAGAAAACCTGAACAGACTAATAATGTAAGGAGTAAGGAGTAAGGAGATTGAATCCATAATCAAAAACTTCCCCAAAAAGAAAATCTAGGACCAGATGGTTTCACTGGTGAATTCTACCAAATATTTAAAGAATTAATACCAATCCTCCTAAAACTCTTCCAAAAAATAGAAGAGGAGGGGACACTCCCAAACTCATTTTGCAAGGCCAGCATTACCCTGATAACAAAGCCAAAGACACTGCAAGAAAATGAAACTACAGGCCAATAACCTAATGAATATAGATACAAAAATTTTCAATGAAATATTAACAAATAGAATCCAATGAACATTAAAAGGATCATACACAATGGTCAAGTGAGATTTATCCCTGGGATGCAAGGATGATTCCACATACACAAGTCATTCAATGTGGTACACCACATAAATAGAATGAAAGATAAAAACATATGATCACCTCAACAGATACAGAAAAAACATTTGACAAAATTCAATATTCCTTCATAAAAAAGTTCTTAACTAATTGGGTATAGAAGGAACATACCTCAACATAATAAAGGCCACATATGATAAGCCCACAGTGAAAGTCATACTCAGTGGTGAAAGGTTAAAAAAATTTCCTCTGAGATCAGGAACAAGACAACTATGCTCACTCTTACTACTTCTATTCAACATAGTACTAAAAGTCCTAACCCAAACAATTAGGTAAGAAAAAGAAATAAAAGGCATCCAAATTGGAAAGGAAGAAGTAAAATTGTCCCTGTTTGCAGATGCTATAATCTTATATGTAGAAAATCCTAAAAACTCCACCAAAAACTAGAAGAACTTATAAACCAATTCAGTAAATTTGCAGGATACAAAATCAACATACAAATATCAGTTGTGTTTCTATATACTAACAACAAATTAGCTGAAAAAGAAATAAAGAAAACAATCTCATTTACAATGTCATCAAAACCTATAAAAATACTTAGGGATAAATTTAACGAAGTAGGTGAATAATCTGTACTCTGAAAACTGTAAGACTTTGATGAAAGAAATAAAAGAAGACACAAATAAATGGAAAGATATTTCATGTTCATAAATCAGAAGAATGAATGTTGTTTAAATGTCCATACTACACAAAGCCAAGTATAGATTCAAGGCAATTCCCATTAAAATTTCAAGGATACTTTTCACAGAAATAGAAAAAAAAAAAATCCTAAAATTTGTATGGAACCACAAAAGATCCCAAATAGCCAAAGCATTCTTGAGCAAGAACAGTGGTGGTGACCTTACACTGTCTGACTTCATACTATATTACAAAGCTGTAATAATCGAAATGGTATGGTACTAGCATTAAACAGACACATAGACTAACGGAACAGAATCAAAAACCCAGAAATACCTTGCATATGTGGTCAACTAATATGTGACAAGAGAGCCAAGAATAATCAATGGGGAAAGGACAGTCTCTTCAATAAACGGTGCTCAGAAAATTAGATAATCACATGAAAAACAAAGAACCTGGATCTCTATTTTACACCACTCATGTAAATTAACTTAAAATGGATAAAAAACTTAAACATTAGACATGATGTTGTAAAACTCCTGGAAGAAAACATACAGAAAAAACTCTTTGACATGGATCTTGGCAATGATTTATTGGATATGACACCAAAAGCAAAGTGACAAAAGCAACAATTAGTAAGGGGGACTGCATCAAACTAAAAACTTCTGCACCACAAAAGAAACAATCAAGAAAATGAAAAAGCGAACTATGGAATGGAAAATATCTGCAAACCATCTATCTGGTAAGGGGTTAGTATCCCAAATATATAAAGAACTCATACAATTCAATAGCAAAACTCCAAACAATCTAATTTTAAAAATGGGCAGAGGAACTGAGTAGACATTTTTCTAAAGAAGACATCCAAATGGCCAGAAGGCACATGAAAAGATGCTCAACGTCACTAATCACTGGGAAATGCCAATCAAACCCACAATGAGATACCATCTCATGCCTGTTAGAATGGATATTTTATATATATATAAAAAGACAAGATATAACAAGTGGTGGTGAGGATGTGGAGAAAAGGACCCCCTTGCGCACTCTTGGTGGGAATGTAAATTGGCACAGTCACTATGAAAAACAGTATGGAGGTTTCTCAAAAAAATCAAAAATAGAACTATCATAAGATACAGCAGCCTTGCTTCTGGATATACATCCGAAGGAAACAAAAATAGGATGTCAAAGAGATAACTGCTCTCCCTTGTTCATTGCAGCACTATTCACAATAGCCAAGAATGGAAACAACCCAAGTGTCCATTGACAGATGAATGGATAAAGAAAACGTGGCATGTATATATACAATGGAATATTATTCAGACAAAAAAGAAGGAAACCCTGCTATTTGTGACAACATGGATGAACCTTGAGAGCATTATGCTAAATGAATTAAGTCAGACAGAGAAAGACAAATATCGTACAATTTCACTTATATGTGGAATCTAAAGAGTCGAACTCACAAAAACAGAGAGTAGAGTGGTGGTTACCAGGGACTGGAGGTGGAGGAAATGGGGAGGTGTTGGTCAAAGTGTACAAACTTCCAGTTATAAGATGAGTGAATTCTGGGGATGTAATATACAGCATGGCGCCCATAGTTAACAATACTGTATTGTATTAAAGAGAGTAGATCTTAAATGTTCTCAACACACACACACAAATGGTAACTACGTGAGGTGATAGAGGTATTAACTAACCTTGTGGTCATCATTTCACAATATGTATATATGTGTATCAAATCATCACTCTGTACGCTTAAAACTTAAGACATATGTCAGTTATATCTCAACCAAATGTAAACTAGATAGCTAGTGGGAAGCAGCAGCATAGCACAGGGAGATCAGCTCGGTGCTTTGTGACCACCTAGAGGGGTAGGATAGGGAGGGTGGGAGGGAGACACAAGAGGGAGGGGATATGGGGGTATATGTATGCATATGGCTGATTCACTTTGGTGTACAAGAGAAACTAACACAGTATTGTGAAGCAATTATACTCCAGTAAAGATCTATTAAAAAAATACAGCTGGAAAAAAATAAACAGAAGGAAAGAAGAAAGAGGCCTAGGATAAACCCTAGGGAGAGAAAAGGAAGCTTACAAAGAATTAGAAAAAGCAGCCAGAGAAACAGGGGAGAAACAAGAAGAGTAGGCATTGTAGCTGAGGAAACAAAATATCTCAAAGAGGGAGATTGCAGTGGTGTCAAATGGTGCAGAAAACGAGGAATGATTGGGGAGGTCTTTGATGACCTTGGCAAAAGCGGTTTGGGGGAATGGTGAGGGTGGAGACCAAAAGGGGAGCCGTGGGTGGGCTGCAGTCGGAGAGTAGGCGAGGTGGTGGAGCAGCTGTGGTCAGGGTGGGGCGTGTGAAAGCCAAGTCAGTTTCCTGAGTTGCCTTTGCAGTTCTTTCTCTGCCCACTGGCTCCCACCCCCGCCTCACGCCCACACGCGTGCGTTCCTCTACAAATACTGCTGGTGGCAGGAGCCCCGCACATCCTGAAATTGGGTGACAGACTTCCTAGATGTCTTTCATCCTTCATCCCTCAGTTCCACCCCCCCGCAACCGGCAACCGCAGGCGCAAATGGGTCGTTATCCGTAGCTTCCCAGCTGGCCTCCCCAAAGCTAGTTTTGTTTGTTTCCAATTTCACACGCCACACTGCCATCAACTTTTAAAATGCAGATATGATCATCTTTTCCCTCTGCTTAAATTAAGGACACTCCGGTGCGTGTAAGTTGTGTGCGAATTGCTCAGCATAACCTCCCAGGCTTTCCAGATTCTGGTTCCTGCCCCTCCCTCTCCTCTCGGCCAATGAAGCTTAACGCTCTCGCAACTACAGCTCCTGAGACTTTTTCAAACTAGCCCTGCTCTTGTGTCTTTTCCTTTTTCCAGGTGTTTGGAAGAGTTTCTATTCATCTTTCAAGATCAGCTTCAAGCACTTCTTCCATGGTAATCCCCTCCCTGTCCACCCCCTGATCACTCCGGCCCTTCATTCTTTATTTCTGTTATTGTTTGCTACCCTTTATCCCATCCAGCCTTTATTGTGCTGTATGTTTACCTTCCCCAGCAGACTATCACTTCCTGGATCACAAAAACTATGGTATACATCTTTGTATTTCTAGGATTTATGACAGTGCCTGGCATGGTGAGTGAATCTTAAATTGCTGTATCAACTACAACTAGGGGAGCAGTACTGATATTTCTGTTTTTTTTTTTTTGTTTGTTTGTTTTTTTTTTTTTTTGTGGTACGCGGGCCTCTCACTGTTGTGGCCTCCGCGGCATGTGGGATCTTCCCAGACCAGGACACGAACCCATGTCCCCTGCATTGGCAGGCGGACCCTCAACCACTGTGCCACCAGGGAAGCCCAGTACTGATATTTCTGATATCTCTGTTCCTGCTTTACCAATATCAGAGGTCTGTCTGCAGAGCAGTGAAGGACGTGTGCCTCATAATCTTAAGTCCCCAGGTGACCCTGGGCTCCAATGAGCAAGCATCCTCTCCCTCAGCAGACCTGGGTCTTTTGTTCAAGTCCACCTGAGATATCAAAGACCTTTCTTCCCATTGTCAGGACCCTAGAGCTCTTTTCTTGGCTTTTCAGTCCAATCGGCTTCCTGAGGATTCTGCCCCAGAGACCCAGAGGGAGCCCCCATGTCTGGATGCGAATGGGATGCCAGATGGCTACTCCTCCTTGTTCCCTGACTGTGGACTCAGGGCTAAAGGCGCTATTTGCTTCTGGGAAATATCAAAAGCTGGAAATAACAAAAGCTGCTGTAGCACCAATGAGGCCAGTCTAGGTAAAACTGAAAAACAAGAATTATTCCAAATGCACCTATCTTTTACTCTTTGTTCCATCTGATTATACTTTTTCTGCTTTTATCCTGTTCATGTCTGCTTTAGACCAGTTGACAGTGGGTACAAACAATTTTTTTCTTGGTCACTTCTTCAAGTAGATCACATTTTCACTTGGTCTGGGGTGCTTTAAAAGTTCCCCCATTACTCGCTATTATAGTTTAATTCTTGAATTCTGATAGCATAAAAAGAAAATGACTCCACGCTAGTATCCTGCTTGTGATCAGTTAGGCACGACTGAATTCCCATCCACGAAATTGATACCAATAGGAGTCACGGAAGATCGTTCTTAATAGGCCAGCTTGTAGTAATTGTTCCTGCTATAAAGTGATTTCCACTTCATTTATATAGTACTTCATTTTGTAATGTGTTCTAAGGAATAATCCGACAGGGTCTAATTCAACCATTTCTATAGATCAGTTATTTCAAAGGTAATAACTTGCCTTATAAAGTGACTGAAATTATTGTCACCTCCATGTGGGTTTCCCAGAATGGCACTTTTTGAACGAACCAGGAACATCATTATGTACTTGGGTCACGTACTCCATATTTTTGTGTCTTTCCTCCTTGGGCAGATAAGACTGTAAAGGTGGTAGGAAAACACAGGCAACCAGTAACGAGGGCCTGGGGCCATCACGTAAGGCCAGACTCTTTCTCCCCTAACAGCCCAAATGGGGTACACTTCGCTGCCCCACTGTGTCTAGCACGTGGGGTTCTCCATCTCTGTGTGTGTGAGGATATAGACTAGGGTAGGGTCAAACTCTGATGATGTAATGAGGGTGGCGATCTGCTTGTTTACCTGGCCAATTTCACCCCTGTGTGGTGCAGAGCTCAGGGTGAATTGCTATTTACCTGTCTACAGGTATACCTTGTTTTTCTCGTTTCCTACATCCCAGGCTGATTTTGGCAAAGTTATGTTTCAAAGTAAAAGTTGTCATTTACTGAATTACTCAGTAGCTCCCAAATGACTTTAACAAAAGAATTAGTTAGTCATACTCCTTCCTGAGTGGTAACAATGAATCTTGACATAAGAGATGTGACTTCCTAAAGCCAGTGCTGCTCAGGACTGCCCCTAAGAGTCCCTTCACCAGGGCCACAGGACCCAGGAGGCCTTCAGGACTGTGACACCCAGCAAAGACACTGGCCATCTGCAGAGGTGGCCAAATGGTCTCTCAGAAAAATATTGCTCTAGGGCCTTGGAGCTTTCAAGTTTACTTTCGAGAATTCTCATTTCAGACAAACTCAGATCTATTGACTTGTGAGATTTGAGGAAAACAAAGATAATGTAGCAGAGATTTGCAGAGGTACCTAAAGCAAGTTCAGCAAGTGCCTTATTACTTTAGAAAAAGAAATGCCACGTTCTTGGGGAATCTAATTTGTTCAATAACAAATCATCCCAGAAAAATGACAACTCATGCTTAAAATGTCACAAGACTTGTACAATATTCCAGTGTTGAATCATTTACTCAGTAATATTGACTGTCACCTAGAGGTTACAGCCCAAAGGAAAATATCAAATTATACAAGATTTTATCTGTAGTGCATATGTCAAGCTCAAAAGGAAATCATATTAAAGCAAAACCAAAAGTCTTTGAATGTCTTTCTAGACACTTGGTAATGGCAAACTGCTTCTTATATTCAGATGATCATTCCCAGGTGATGTCATTTGGGTTGATTTCCAGGTTAATGTCAGAGATGATACCACAATCCCTCCATTCAAAGACTTGCCTAGTCTTGGCTTGGAAGAAGGATTTATAGTTTCCAATGCCAGGTGTGAATGAAAAATGTTATGTCACGTTAAAGTCTCTAGTCAAGTGGAAACTACAATTAAGTTTGACCCCTGCCGTCTACCAAAGGAATAAGAACTCTATTGATAGATAAAGAATCTGGCAAGGGAGTGAAAATAATTTAGTGGAGCCCAAACCCATATCAGAAATACTGTTAAATAGTCATTTGTATGTAGACCAAGGATGAGATTAGAAAGGCCCAGAGGTGCATTTTTATACCTCTGTCCTCATTTCTTCCAATGGCATAAAAGTCAAACATGAAATGAAGTGATAAGAGTTAACATTAACATTAATGTAACATTAAATGTTAACATTTGCCTGTTAAGAGTTTTTTCAGCCATACACTCTCTTTAGGACATAGCTGGGCAGGAGGCATGGAGGTGGGAATGGGGTGGAAGGGTGAACTAACCTATTGAATAGAATTCCTAAAAAAATTATAGGCAAATTGGCTTCATCTCTACACACTGACAACTAACAATCCAAAAATAAAAGTAAGAAAACAGTTCTATTTACAACAGCATTAAAAAATACTTAGGAATGAACTTAACCAAGAAGGCAGAAGACTTGTACACTGAAAAATATAAAACATTGCCAAAAGAAATTAAAGAAGACACAAATAAATGGAAAGACATCTTGCATTCATGGACTGGGAAACTTAATATTTTTAAGATGTTAATACTGCCCAAAGTGATCTACAGATTCAATGCAATCCCTATCAAAATCTCCCAATGATGTTGTTTTGCAGAAATAGAAAAACTCATCCTAAAATTTATATGAAACCTCAGGGGACTCTGAATAGGCCAGACAATCTTGAACAAAGTTGGAATTCTCATACTTCCTAATTTCAAAACTTACTACAAAGCTACCATCAAAACAGTGTGGTCCTGGCATAAAGACAGACATATAGACCATTGAAATAGATTAGAGAGCCAAGAACTAAATCCCCACATATATGGTCAAATGATTTTCAACACAGGTGTCAAGAACATTCAATGGGGAAAAGAATTTTTTCAACAAATGTTGACAAAACTGGATATCCATATGTAATGGAACAAAGTTGGACTCTTACCTTATACCACATGCAAAAATTAACTCAAAATGGAGTAAAGACCTAAAAGTAAGAGCTGAAACTATAACACTCTTAGAATAAGACACAGGGGAAAGACACATGTCATTGGATTTGGCAATTAATTCTTGGATATGACATCAAAAGCACTGGCAGCAAAAGGAAAACTAGATAAATGGGACTTCATCAAAATTAAAAACTTTTGTGCATTAAAGGATACTATCAACAGAGGGAAAAAGCAACCCACAGAATGGGAGAAAATGTTTGCAAATCACATTTCTGATGAGGGGTTAATATCCACAATCTGTAAAGAACTCCAACTCGTCAACATAAAAAACAAACGACCTGATAATGGGGTAAGGACTTGAAAAGACATTTCTCTAAAGGCATGAAAATAGCCAATAAGCACATGAGAAGATGCTTAATATCATTTATATTTAGGGAAATGCAAATCAAAACTGCAAGATACCACTTCACACCTATTAGGACGACTGTTATTAAAACAACAACAATAACCCCTGAGCCAGAAAATAACAAGTATGGGCGAGGAATTGGTGAAACTGGAACTCTTGTGCACTGTTGGTGGGAATGTAAAATGGTATAGCCACTATGGAAAACAGCATCTGATCCAGCACTTCTACTTCTGGGTGTATACTCAAAAGAATTGAAAGCAGGCTCTCAAAGATATATTTGTATAACCATGTTCATAACAGCATTATTCACAATAGCCAAAAGGTGGAAATAACCCAAGTGTACAACAGATGAATGGATAAACAAAATGTGGTGTAATGGAATATTTTTCAGTCTTAAAAAAGAAGCAAATTTTAACACCTGCTACAACATGGATAAACTTTAAAGTCATTATGCTAAGTGAAATAAACCAGTCACAAAAGGACAAATACTGTATGATTCCAATTATATGAAGTACCTAGAATCGTCTAATTCATAGAGACAGAAAGTAGAATGGTGGTTGCCAGGGGCTGGGGAGTTATTGTTTCATGGGTACAGAGTTTCTGTTTGGGATGATAAAAAAGTTCCAGAGATGGATGGTGGTGATGGTTGCACACTATGTGAATGTATTTAATGCCACTGAATTTCGCACTTAAAAATGGTTAAAATGGTAAATTTTATGTTACATATATTTACCACGCATACAAAAAAATTGCAGGCAACCCTATAAGGAGGGTTTAGGGTATAATCATTTAAAGATGATAACTTGTGCATTCTCTCTGATAAAGTAACACAAAAAGTCCTCTGTAAGTAAGTCATGAATCATATTTCCCTTGGAGGTAAAAGTATTATATTGTCTAAATATGTTCTGATTTCTAAATTTTAACCAAAGGAATAATAGCAGGAAGTTAAAAATTATTGACTTATTGTTGATTCCCATATTTATGTTGTGAAAGCATTAGAAACATGAATGCAAAACATCAAGAATTAAACATATTTCCAGAATAATCGGTAGCTAAAAGAAAAGGCAGCAACAGGAAGAAGTAGATTTGTTTCTGGAGAGAAGACTCAGATTTCTGAGCCTCAGGTTGTATTGAAATATCTCCGGGAATGTTGCCTTTAAATATTTATTCAGAAATGCTTCTGGGCCATTGAGGAAATGTGTTCAGGGACAGGAAAGGCAGAAAAATAATTGATCAATAAAACTTTTAACTTTTTAATGTAACACAGAGTTTCTTCATAGCAATATTTACAATTTTTATGTTTTGTTTAGTCTCTCCTGTACCAGAATACAAGCTCCATGAAGATAGAGTTCTTATCTGCCTAAGTCACAGGCACCACTCTGTATACAACAAAATCTAGCATGTAGAGAACATTTATTATATACTTGCTGTATGAAGGAATAAATGACTCTTTATTTCTAACACTATCTAACACAGCGCCTTATGCATGAAAGATAATAGATAATAAGTAGTCGTTGATCTGGTTATATATGCAAAAAGAAGACTGATGTTAGTTGAATTACAAGTTGACGATGGCACACTAAGGCTTTTACTAGGATCTCAAGGAATAGGTATTGTATTTTACTTAAGGCTCCACTGATTGAAAGATGAACAATTAGTTTAGGAAAGTTTAAGAAAAATATTTGCTGATTAAGCCATGACCAAACATCAATTGTAATTGTAAAATCTCTCCCATCTTGATTGCAGAGATTTTAAGAATACAAAGAATGTGCATCTTAGGATTTAAGAGATATAATATATAACATAGAATTTCCCCTAAAACCTACTGTAATATGTCTCTCTTTTCATGGAAACCTTGGACTGAAACGAACCCTGAAAAGGGCATTAGTCTAAATTTTCATACAGTGCTAAGGCAAACATTTGTTCATAGAATGATGGGAATGAAATTTAGGTCCATATAAGCTCAGTTATGTTTAAGCAGCATTTGAGATGTGGAAAAAGATGGAACTGAAATGCTTTCCCTCTTCAAGCCTTACTACTTTATCAGATTCCAAGCACGCATTCTTATGAGAAGAAAGAAGGAAGCAGCAGCAGAGGCAAGTATGAAGGGAGTCTGGCGGGAATCTTCTAAAGACCACCTTGTACCAATGACAGGTGAGAACCCAAAGAAGATGCAGGGAGACCAGCTAGGAGGCTCCCTAGTAAGTGATGCTGGTAGCTTGCACTAGGATGGTAGAAGTGGGATGCAGATTCAGGAGACAGTATAGAGGCCACACGGACAAGACTTGGTGATGCATTACATAGTTTTTGCTTCCCCATCCCAATCATGTTTTTAAATTGTTTGGCAAGGACTTGTAGTGATAAATGCCTTTGATTCTAAGTTTAAACAGCAGCACACACTAGGAAACATTCCATTATTTTAAAAAATGTATATTTGACTTAAAGTTTCTTTTACTGGCAGAAATAATAAGATTCCCATATTTCTGAGGATATTTTTCATTTAATTGGTTTATTTTTATTTATTTATACTTTTGTGTGTGTGTGTGTGGTACGCCGGCCTCTCACTGTTGTGGCCTCTCCGTTGCAGAGCACAGGCTCCGGACGCGCAGGCTCAGCGGCCATGGCTCACGGGCCCAGCCGCTCCGCGCCATGTGGGATCTTCCCGGACTGGGGCACGAACCCGTGTCCCCTGCATCGGCAGGCGGACTCTCAACCACTGCAACACCAGGGAAGCCCTATTTATACGTTTAAATAAATTTTTAAAATTTATTTTTGGCTGCATTGGGTCTTTGTTGCTGTGCATGGGCTTTCTTTAGCTGTGGCAATCAGGGGCTACTCTTCGCTGCGGTGCGCGGGCTTCTCATTGCAGTGGCTTCTCTTGTTGTGGAGCATGGGCTCTAGGCATGCAGGCTTCAGTAGCTGTGGCACGTGGGCTCAGTAGTTGTGGCTCACGGGCTCTAGAGCGCAGGCTCAGTAGTTGTGGCGCACAGGCTTAGTTGCTCCGCGGCATGTGGGATCTTCCCAGACCAGGGCTCGAACCCGTGTCGCCTGCATTGGCAGGCAGATTCTTAAGCACTGCACTACCAGGGAAGTCCAGTTTATTTTTAAATACTAAAATTCTAAAGACAGAAAGAGTTCCCAGGGTCCAACTGGCATAGAATGTTAAAGCTGTGCTTTTTCTTAAAGGGCCTGGCTTCAGGGGGTATTTAGAAATTAGGGGCTTGTACCCCTAAAAATTGTCATTTGTGCTAACTGCACTGCTGTGGTCACGGCCAAGTTGAAGTACCTTCTGTATGGATCCATGCAGTAAATTCTCATTGTACTCACTGTGAATTATCTATCCACCTATTGATAACCTCTAAAGCGCTAACAAAGAAGAAATAACATAAAATTCCAAGTCTAGGGGTTCTTTGCACAATTACTGTAAAAGGTAGAGGTAACTATAAGGTCGGGACCTCCATCGCCACCTGTGTCCACCTTTGCTCCTTTCCACACACTCTATTGTATTCTGACCTAGATTATGAACAGATTGAAAGATCAATTGTAAACTACAGTAAACAAAATAACATTTGTATGTGTGTGAAATTTAAGAGTAAGACTTTCAGGGCTTCCCTGGTGGCGCAGTGGTTGAGAATCCGCCTGCTGATGCAGGGGACACGGGTTCGTGCCCCGGTCCGGGAAGATCCCACATGCCGCGGAGCGGCTGGGCCCGTGAGCCATGGCCGCTGAGCCTGTGCATCCGCAGCCTGTGCTCCGCAATGGGAGAGGCCACAACAGTGAGAGGCCCGCGTACCGCAAAAAAAAAAAAAAAAAAAAAAAGAGTAAGACTTTCAAAAAGGAGAAAATTGAGTAGCATAGCTCTTACTGAATTAAAATGATATAGCAAGTTAAAACACAAGGGCAAATTTATATTTTTAAATAATCCTGTATATATAATAGAGCACTTACATAGGAAGTAGAAAATGCTGGAAGCTATTCATTCCACTCTATTTCCACTGCCTGTAACTTCAGTGACATCTGACAGAGTGGGGTGGACTTTTAAAGACACAGTAGAACCAAGATCTGTAACTGGACAGAGAAAAAGCTAGCAACGAACCCTCAGCTCTAGCTAGAGGCTTATGCGTGAAGAGGCTTTATAGAGATCCATATCATTGGGACCGTCAACAATTGGATTTTTTACTTTCTCCCTAATTATATTCTAGTTTTAAGATTTAGGATTCTGGCTTCTACCTCATTCCACTTCATTTTCTCTCCCTTAATTTTTAATCTTGACTTGAAAAGAAAGACTTTAAATATATTTGAACACTGAATTCTACTTGGGCTACAGCAGGTGTGTTATTTTGAAGAAGATGAAGCTCTTTGCTCTATAAACATCTGTTATGGATTGAATCGTGTCCTAGGACGCTGAAGTCCTAACCACTGGTACCTGGGCAGGGGAAGTAAGGTCCTGCCAGCACCTTAATTTCAAGCTTCTATTCTCCATAACTGTGAGATAATATTGATACATTTCTGTTGTTTGAAGTAACCCAGTTTGTGGTCCTTGTTAAGGCAGCCCTGGGAAACAGATAAACCCCTCATCTATCCATCTATTTATCCTTACACCCATCTCCTCATTCATTCATTCAAATAATATTTATTTAGCACTTGCTGTGTACCAGGCACAGTGCTAAGGAGGCAAAGAAGAGAAAGAAACCATCTCTGGCCCTAAGACCTTTTGATCTCAGGAGACAAGAGACTTTGGGACACAAGGAAGAGGGACTGACTCTTTCTGGCATGTGGAGATGGGGATGGGTGTTGATCGTGGAAGATGTAACAGAAAAGAAACTTAAAGAGTGGCTTTAAGATGGAGATGGTGGAAAAAACTTGCATTTCAGATATAAGAATTTAAGATGCAGTGAAGGGAATTGAGAGTTTAATTTTTTAGCTCTAAATAAAGGAGACAGATGCCCTTACAGGCTGTGACTGGCCCAGCATCACACAGCTAGTGGTGGAGCCGGGATGCAAATTACTGAGAAGAAAAGCTTCTATGTGCTACCCACAGTGCAGGGGCTGTACCTGCACCATCGTCCTTAGCCCTCACCTCAGTCCTCCTTTTCAAAGAAGGAATCTTAAGGTCCAGAGAGATGATGTGGTTTGTCCAAGTAAACTGAATTGTCTATTAAATGGCAGAGCCCAGGTAAGAGCTGACTTCAAAGTCTTAGGGCCCTGCATTATACAACATACCCCAGGTTTTAGAAATTCCAGATCAAGTTTTCTTTCCACTCTCCCACATCGCCTTACAACAATTTATAAAAGATCACATTAAAATGAGACAGTTCCTTGTAAAGTCAATTAAAATTCCTGGAAAGAAACTAGAATTAAACATGTAATTGTGCCTTTAGGCCTCACATTCTTTTAGCTTCAATGGAATGTGCTATTCATAAATCATGTGAGTGATACAAGCATATTCATGTATTCATATAAATATTGAAATTAAATTACCATTCCTATTGTCATTGCAATCATCACAGATAATAGATAAGATTTATTTCTCTTTCAAGTTTCAGAGGGAGAAAAATATAATGAAAACTATTGTTCTACTTTGATGTCTAGAGTGGTTCTGATACTAAGATGATTTAGTCCCAAGAATATTTCCAACCTGATTGCAGATGCATACTGATGGTTTTAGAGTTCGTATATATGTACAATTTATATGGATAGAGAATAACTCTGAATTATTCAACAGATATTGTCATACTAGGGTAAGGGGGTATCCCTTGAAACTTGAAGAAGCAAACTGAGGACTAATAAAAGTAATTCAACCTTTACAGAGCAATAGTCAATTTACAGATGCATTGTCCTAGGAGGTAAAGAGTATAAACAAATTATAATGGTGTCATCATGTCCTGGGACTTTCCATGCTCTGGTCCATGGGGTCCAGGGGTAGGGCTGCCATGTTTAGCAAAGGCTTGGGAAAATAAATGGGAAAGAGCTACAGAGAACTTTTGATCCTTAAGTATCTGACTCAGTGAATCTCTGTAAATCTTCCTTCTGCATCTTCAGTTGGTGGCTTAGTACTCAGACCCCCTCAGTTCTGTTACATGAGGCCATTGTAGCATCTACCAAACATGGGTCACTTCAAGGACACCTACATTATTGGAATCTGTAGCCAAAGGAAGAAAACCTCAAAAAAAGAAAACGAGTTCCTTTTCTGACCTCCTTGAAGCCTCCCATTCTAGACTTCATTTCCTGAAGATTAACCTCTTTCACGGAACCTCATCCCTGATCTAGGAAATGACCACACCTTCTAGGGCAAATGAAGACTTCCGCACAGGGCTATGGGATTTTTCTAAGAGGCATCCATGGGCATTCATTATATTCTACAGGGATACAAGGCAACCCCCCCCCCCCACATTAACATAGAAGAGCCACACAGCCAGGACTGCCTACGGCGGGGGTGTGGCTTTCACTGCTACGAGGGTTGGATTTTTTCACAGCTGTCATTTGTTCAGGTGAATCAGAAACTAGAGAAAAATCAATGTGGCTCTCCTTAAGCATCATTTAAGAGTTTCAAGTCATAGAATTAGTCCTACCTATGTATTTCTTCACTGAACTGTCATAGAAAGTGTAAGTATGTTATTTGGCTACAAAACACATAACTGATTTTCATTCCTGGCTTATAGAAATCAACCTTCTTACTTTACAGTGTACCCTATAATGAGCCAGTCCTCCTACCTGAGTTAAAAATGATTTTCCTGATCTCTCCCTGGTCTAGTGACTTTGTTTATGGTATCTTTTCTCAACAAAGGTTTTACATATTCTACAGTCTTTTTTCAAAAATAGCTTCTGGGTTTCCAGCCGTGAATAATAAGGTCTTCCTTGCTGTTGGATTAGATAAAGTTTCATAGCATTTCTTATAAGTATTTTAATTATTTTATTAACACCGGTTACATCCATTGTGCATCTGGCATGAATTTTTGTCTATGCCTAAGTTGGAGGCCGACTTTTATTTTCTTCTAGAAAGATAGCTCTTTACACCAGCACGTTTATTAGACAAACCGTTTCTCCCACTGGGTTAAACGTTTTCCGCGTAGTAATTCTCACTTACCGACGTTGTTTGTTGCTCCTTATTCTGTCCCGCTGACCTGTCTCCGTTCTGACACCAGCACCATCTTGTTCTGATGGCGGGGGCTTTACTCTGGGTGCTAGTCCATGGCCTCGTGCAGCCCCACGTGCACGCTCAGATCTCCTGCAGGGGGAACTCAGCAGTTTAGCTGAGAGGAGTTAAGCGAGCTGCCGGGGCGCACGCAGTGCTGGGGCCGGGCAGCCCCCAGCGAATGACTGAGCTGATGTGGCAGAAGCACGAAGAAGGCCTGGTCACTTCTGCCCAGTGTAGGACGCCACCAACCGCGGAGGTTTTGCTCCACCCAGAGCTCTCCACTGGGTTGGCCGGGACTTTGTCACAGTCTGCAGGGCGGCTGAGGCTCTTCCTGACTCTTTCCTTTCACAGGTGTCAGGCCTCATCAGGGCCTGAAGGCTTCCTCCCTTTCATAGGCATTCTTTCCCCTCCCCTTTCCCCCTCCCCAAATTAACCTCTTGCGCTCCTAACTCTATCTCGGTGTCTGCTTTCCAAGGACTCACACTTACACCCAAGGTCAAGTCCCCTCCCCTCGCCTCACCAGATCTCCTTCTTCCCTTGGCTGGCCTTGGACTTTTATTCTTCCATATACATATGATCAGTGCACTACAGAATTATTTCCATCAAAAAAAAGTTTGGGATTATAAATTGAATCGCATTGAATTTAGGTGTTAGTTTTGGGGAAATTGACACAATTTGTAGTTATATATTTAACTGTGTATTTGCTTTATGTTTACATCTCCCATTAAACTGTAAACTCCATGAGGACAGGTATTTTGTTTATTTTGTTCACCGCTCTGTACCGAACGCATATCCTAGTGCTGGTTCGCAACAGATACACGAAAGATATTTGCTGTATAAATGAAATAACCAACATCCAAGGCTTATCACTTTAAAAGGTGAATAAAGACACTTAAGGCAGGGACTTTCCCTGACGGTCCAGTGGTTAAGACTCTGTGCTCCCAGCACGAGGCAGGTTGGGGGGGGGGCTGAATTCGACCCCTGGACAGGGAAGTAGATCCCCGCACGCCACAACTAAGACCCAGCACAGCCACATAAATGAATAAATGTATATGTATATATTTTTTGCGGTACGCGGGCCTCTCACCACCGCGGCCTCTTCCGCCGCGGAGCACAGGCTCTGGACGCGCAGGCTCAGCAGCCACGGCTCACGGGCCCAGCCGCTCCGCGGCACGTGGGATCCTCCCAGACTGGGCCACGAACCCGCGTCCCCTATATCGGCAGGCGGACCCTCAACCACTGCGCCACCAGGGAAGCCCAATAAATATTTTTTTTAAAGACATTTAAGGCAGGCAATATATGGTGAGGAGAGTAGTTGTTACTCATAACATTCTTTGGTAATTGAGCAATATATGATGCTGTTTCTTTTTTCCATAAACAATTGTCCAATACAAATGGATTTTTTTATTTTAAAAATTTCATTTTAGAAAATGAAATTATTTTATTAGCCAAACTTGGAATACATTTACCTATGGAAACAAAATTTATAAGTAGAAGTTAGATTATTAGCCTATTCCACAGTGTACGCAACTCAAAACTATATTTTGGCTTAAACAGGCTTCTGTGGCACTAATTGCTATTTGGAAAAGTACTATAATAAGAATAAAAGCATTAACCAATTCAACTGGGAAGACAGGAGATATCACTCTGCTCTCTCCTACCATCCCCACTACTTATAACAAGAGGAAAGGAAGCATAGCACAGGGAAACAGCAGGTTCAAATTACATCCCCCACACTCAGTGGCCAAATGACCTTGCAAAATTTACCTTTCTGTTTCTAAGCCTTATTTCTGTAATATCTGTAGTGACGATGATATTGTCTTTCAGCTCTTGCTCTTCATTAGGCGAGCATGCATCCATCTCAACTGGAGAGACCTTTTGAACCAAAACACAAGGGCCCAGATCCCAAGCTGGGATGGGGCCCAGGTAGCGGATTTAAAAGTCTGCTCACGTGATTCTGATGGGAATTTGCTCTTATCAGCCGGGAAGGTCTAAGTTATCCTGTAGTAATAAGGAATCCTGAATTTCCTGTGGCTTAACACAAAAATTTATTTCCTACGCATGTTACATGTCCCATGTGGGTTTTGGGGGGCAGACTGCTCCACAGTTATTCGGGGCTCAGAATCACAGAAGCTCTACTGTCTGGCACATTCCCAGACAGGACAAAAGAGGAGTGTCATGCACAAGCAATTAAATGTTTGTCCTGAAAGTGACCTACGTCACCCGCTCACAGCATTTTGGCCAAAAGTAGTCACGTGACCCCACCTCCCCACAAGAGGGCTGGGAAGTGCCCAGGAAATAAAGAAGAACCCGTCTGGTGAGCAAGAGTAATGTCTACACACAGACATTGCTAAGAATGAGCGCATTCAATTTGCTAATTAAATGAGACACTAAAAGTATGGTATTACTTATCTATCCAATATGGCAATCACTGCACATATATGGCTGTTTAAGTTTGAACTAAAACTGAATACAATTTAAATGCAGTTCTTCAATCACAGTAGCCATGTTTCAAGTCCAAAATAGCCAAATGTGGTTTATGGCTCTTCCACGGGACAGCTCAGATGTGAAAGATTTCCACCACTGCAGAAAGTTCTGTCGGACAAGGCTGGTCTCCTTCCCTGTATGCCATCATTTTATTCTATACCCGCACATGGCCATTAGTAGAAACTCTGACACATGCTGCAACTGCTCAGGAGCTTTCCACATTGAAGGGCATTTGCAAGCTAGATGTTCATAAGGCAAAGAATGTAGGTAGGGGCTGGGGGAAGGTGTGCGATACATTTTCAGGTTAGCAAAGCTAATGATAAAGGGCTAAAGAAGGATAGATATACATTAAAAAGGGGTCAGGTGGAAGACGTGTGGGTCAAAAAGGGGATAAGAATGGTTGTCAAAGCAAACCTGTAAGGATTATGATTAAGTACATCGAGAAGGCAGGGAGAATTGATTTTCCACGTTTTTACAAATAGGAATCTTATGCAGAGTAAGTGGACTACCCAACCTCCATTTCTACTGAAAACAGAATCAAAGGTGATGGGATTAAATTGATTTATGTATAGGGTAGGATGTATTGGGTGAAAAATAGCTGATTGCAAATACTTATCTATAGTATTGTAAAATGGAAGCCGTATTATATTTTTATAGTTTGGAGAAGACTGTACCCTTTGAAAATGTGGCACAATACGGTGTAAAATTTTGCTGAATGACTTCTCGATGCCTCTTCTAAGGCTGTGATTCTATTTGGGGGTCCCTCACATATCCAGTGACCTATGATTCTGTAATTGTTTAGGACAGTGTCTCAAGTGTGGCCCGCAAGCTCCAGGAGGTCCCCAAGAACTTTCAGCTCAAACTGTTTTCCTAATAACACTGAGACATTGTTTTCCATTTTCAGTGTTGACACTTGCATTGAAGGTGCAAAAGCGTTAGTGGGTAAAACTGCTGGCCCTTTAGTACAAATCCAGCCAGTGGGACAAATCTTTTCTAGCGGCCATTGTGTTCAATACAATGCACTTGCAGTAAAAAAAAAAAAAAAAAAAAAAATTAAAAAATGCTAGTTTCACTGGAATAACCTTGAGGAAGCAGTAAAAACTACTAAGTTTATTTGATCTTGACCCTTAACATATCTCTGAATGTTTTGGTGGTGAAATTGGAAGTATGTGAAAAGCACTTCGGCTGCTACAGGTGCACGATTGTTGCCTGGTGGCCATTTGAGTTTATCTCAGGGACTTCCCTGGTGGTCCAGTGGTTAAGACTCCACACTTCTACTGCAGGGGACACGGGTTCAATCCCTGGTGGTGGAACTAAGATCCTGCATGTGATCCCACATGTGGTGAGGCCAAAAAAAAAAAAAAAGTCAGTGAGCTGCAAACGCAACTAATGGTTTATTTTATGCGATATGATTGACTGAGAGACAAACCATAGCTAGTCAGACTTAAGGATTTGGCAGGTATTTTCTCAAAAAGAAAAAGAGTTTCCCACTTCAAGGAAAAATACTTCAACTGCAATTATTTTTGCTAATAATGAAAGTCAAGCTTTCAAGTGAAAATGAGAATGGAAAACTTGTCTTTGCCACTGTAAGCTTTTCAGCTCTCTAACCCTTGAAGATTTTAAATATTGTGACATTAGTGGTTATACAAATGAAGGAGATTTTTTGGTATTGTATAATGAAATAAGTCAGTGCATAGAAGATCTGCGTAACCCAGTGAACGGTATTTTCCGAATGACCAATGCATAATATTACAATCATCACTTAAATCATAAGTGCAAGATACAAGTCAATGTACAATAATGTGATAGAGTGTGAGAAGTACGTTGATATGGCTTCAGAGTCCCCACATATCACATGTGGAGTTTTGCTGTCATATTAAAGAATGCACAACATTTTGTGAAAAATATTCTTTCCTTTTCCAAGTATTTCTGTGTGAGACTTGATTTTCTTCATATACTTCAACCAAAATAATGTATTGTAACAGATTGAATGCAAAAGCAGATATTAAAACTCATCTATCTTTCTATTATTCCAGACATTAAAGAGATTTTTTTAAAATGTAAAACAATGCCAGTCTTTTCACCTTTCGGTTTTGGAAAATAGACCTATTTTTAATAAAAATATGCTATATATGCTAACATAAAATAGATTTATTATTTAAAAATGGATGCATATTTTTAACATTTCTCCCTTTAAATTTCTAATAACATAAATATTAGTAGATAAAACTGACATAAAACACCTCTCTTTGGGTCCTCAATTATTTTTAAGAGTGTGAAGAGGTCCTGAAACCAAAACATTTGAGAACCACTGGCTTGGGACTTACTCTGCACTTTATAAAACAGAACACCATGGACAGCTCCTACAGCTGCTTCAACAGCACAGGAAGTACCTAAGGTCTAGCACATAATAAAAAATGGTAGAATTCCACGTATTCACTCTATCGATCTTAAACATTGCAGGCCAGGACAAACATTTTCAGGGAGTTTTAGAAAAATATTTCAGAACTGAACTTAGGGAATATTTATTGCTACTGATCTGTTCCTTAAGTGGACATTAAATTTATTTTTATTTAAAACATCTCACTAAACGATCTAAAACTGCCAGAATGACACGTTAGGTGATAGCATGCTATATTGTGCATAAATATGAATAAAACGTAAGCAAATCGTGTTTAAAAGGCATAGTCATCTGGAAGAACAGTTTTATTTTTTAAAATGTACTGGAATTATACGAACAGATGCACTAATTGCTCTTTAGTTGCTATGCAAATGTTTCTAGGGTAAATTTTCTTCTTATATAAACTTTTCTACTACTTGTAGCAGGTGCTTATTTTTTTTAATTTAAAGCTCTCATCACTGTGCAAGAATGTGGAATGAAACAACATGCACCGTGATTTGATAGGGCAGCTGTTAGTTGTAAAGTCAGGCACACTAATAAAAGCATCTAAAAATAACTACACCAGTGTGCTTCCTTCCAAACTCTTCAAACTGCTAAGAGTTTGCTGTTATCTCTAGATTAGAAATGGCTTGTGATTATTCTGGTTTTTTAAAAAGGTAACAGGGGCTTTCCGGTGGCGCAGTGGTTGAGAGTCCGCCTGCCGATGCAGGGGACACGGGTTCGTGCCCCGGTCCGGGAGGATCCCACATGCCGCGGAGCGGCTGGGCCCGTGAGCCATGGCCGCTGAGCCTGCGCGTCCGGAGCCTGTGCTCCGCAATGGGAGAGGCCACAACAGCGAGAGGCCCGCATAACGCAAAAAAAAAAAAAAAAAAAAAAGGCAACAATATCCCATTTCAGTACATTCACTATATAATATTTTATTTTAAGCATTTCCCCCATATCATTAGATACGACGTATATGAGAAATTTCCAAATGTTGTTAGATAATTACCTCCAAAAAATTGCATCTATTTCACTTTTTTGAATTACTAAGCTGATCTTTTGTGCCCAAAACAAGTGAGATTTTAAAAAAAGGGGATTCCCTCATGGCGCAGTGGTTGAGAGTCCGCCTGCCGATGCAGGGGACACGGGTTCGTGCCCCGGTCCGGGAGGATCCCACATGGCGCGGAGCGGCTGGGCCCGTGAGCCATGGCCACTGAGCCTGCGCATCCGGAGCCACAACGGGAGAGGCCACCACAGTGAGAGGCCCACGTACCGCAAAAATAAATAAAAAATAAAAAATAAATAAAATATGGGTAATATTAAGCAATTTTATTATACATGACCTTTCCAAATATTTATCTCTTTGTTGACTTCTGGGGGTTGTAATAACCATCAAATTATATTTACATGTGAGTAAATAGATGATATTGACATGGAGTGTATAAATATCTAAATATTGGCTTTTATGACAATTCTAACATTGAAGCTTCAAAGATACACAGGCTTTGGAAAAGAGGAACCAAATATACTGAGGTAATTTCCTTTTGGAATTACTCTGTTATCGTTGTGGGTTTCCCTTTAGTCATTGGAAAGACATGCATGTAATACTGAATAAAGCTTTTCATAATGAGATCTCATTTTTTAAACCATATTTCATCCAAAGAATCAAATCTAATCTTGAATGTTTACTAAACAATGTTCAAAATCGCTCCCTGAAGCAAAGAAACTTAACTCTCCTTACTTAATAGAAAGAAAACTAGAGATCATGAGACAATTGATAAGTACTTGCATTACGGTGTGTGCTCATTGCCATGCTAGGTAGGTATTGCTAGGTTAACACCTATATTGAATATATTCAATATTCATATATTGAATATATTCAATATTCATATATTGAATACATGATCCCAACCTGCATGAAACTTACATCTAGTTGAGCAGTAGATGAAAGACATAGAATAGAGACAACTTCCATCCTAAGTCTGATTAAGAACACAGACAAGGAGGCAATCAATTTGGATTACTTTAAACTGCTGAAATAAGCTTTACAGACAGGGAATCCGAGTTCTGCAAGCATGTATTAAGTGGGGCAGGACATGAGAATTTAGAAGTAGACAGGATATCCACTCTGAGTCTGCTGGGAAAGACAAAGCGATGCCTTCAATAGAATATTCTACATCTAACAGCAGACGAATGCAAAGGGGGCACTTTGGGGTGTTGCCCATGATGTCTGGGTTGAGCCTTGAAGAATGAGTAAAAGTTAACCCGTTAGAGAAAACGGGACAGAGGCTCCAGGTGGAAGGAGCAGCGTGGATAAAGTCGCAGAGGGGTGAGATGGGACTTAGGATGTACAGAACAAGAAATTATTTACTTTAGAATAAACGCAGGCAAAGGCTGGTGCCACATCTACATCTGGCTGTGCAGGTAGGGGGCAGCAGGTCAATAAGGAATGGGGGTCAAGCTGGAGATGAATTGGGGTCAGGGCTGGGGGGACCAAGCCTTTGGAGGGTGACAGGGGACTCTTGGTATCCTGAGCTCTCTTTGACCCAGTCACACCCTGCACTCACATCTACATAATATTCTAATTATTTCAGGATCTCGGTTGAGAAAACCTGAGACTAAATGTCTTGCTGGTATGAATGGGGGGACCACACAGAGGAGGACCCAGGAGCCACTTCTCCGGGTGGGACAAGTGCAAAGGCGGGGGTGCAGAGGCAGCTGCCTCAGTCTGAGCTTCCCTAGGGATGAGGATACAGCCTGATGCTGTCCCTTGTACGTGAGAATAAGCAGGGCGAGCTTATTCGTGAGATGCTGGGATGCAAGAAAAGTCAACTCATTTCAATAATGTCGAGGCTCAAGAATCCTGGTGAGAGGGTTCAAATTTTGGTGCTTTGATTCAGGGTCTCTGGATTCCAGGGAAATTAAAACCTGAAATGGAAACAGTTAAGGTCCCTCTGTGCCTGCTTTGGCTTAGTCTCTGGATGCTTCAGAGCAGAACTTCCTGACTGGTACAGGAGAGCAGGTGTGTTGTGAAACACTGATTCTCCAACAGTCTCTCGTCTTTGGCCTGGATTATTGTGAAGGCCTCCTAATGTTCTTTCTGATGCAATCCATGACCTTTTGTAACCTGCGATGGTTCATTTTACGTGTCAGCTTGACTGGCCGAAGGGAGGCCCAGGTAGCTGGTAAAACATTTCTGGGTGAGGTTGTTTCTGGAGGAGATTAGCATTTCATTCAGTAGGCTGGGTAAAGAGATGTGCCCTCACCAATGTGGTGGGAATCACCTAAGCCACAGAGGACCTAAATAGAAATCAAGGTGAAGGGAGAGCGAATTTTCTCTCTCTGGAGCTGGAATGTCCATCTTCTTTTGCCCTCGGACACCAGAGCTCCTGTTTCTAAGGCCTTTGGTTTCTGGGGCTTAATACCAGCAGCCCTCTTGTTCTCAGGCCTTTGACCTCAGACTGGGAGCTACACCAGCAGCTCTGTTGGTTCTCAGGCCTTGGAACTTGGAGAATTACACGCTGGCTCTCCTGGTTCTTTTTTTTTTTTTTTTCCCAGTATGCGGGCCTCACACTGTTGTGGCCTCTCCCGTTGCGGAGCGCAGGCTCCAGAAGCACAGGCTCAGTGGCCATGGCTCACGGGCCCAGCCGCTCTGCAGCATGTGGGATCTTCCCGGACCGGGGCATGAACCCGTGTCCCCTGCATTGGCAGGCGGATTCTCAACCACTGCGCCACCAGGGAAGCCCCTCTCCTGGTTCTTTAGTTTGCAGACGGCAGGTTGTGGGGCTTCCTAGCCTCCATAACCGCATAAGCCGGTTCCTGTAGTAATAAATGTCCTCTTCTACATACCCCTGTATGTCCATCAGTTCTGTTTCTCTGGAGAACCTTGAGTCATACATGCTCTATCTTCAACCAGCAGAGAAAGTCATCCTTTAAATATATATATGTTTTATCTCCCCTCTGCTAATGCCCCACATCAGCTTCTCACCCAGTTTAGAGGAAGTCCTCACAGTGGCCTACAGAGCTCTCTGTGGTCCGACCTCCATTATGTCTCAGGTTTCATGTCATACTATTGCCTGCCATGGTTATTCGGCTCAATCTATGATTGTCATCAGTGTGTTTCTGGACCAAGCTGGACACACTCTTATCTCACACTTTGCATTTGCTCCTTATGTCGGCCTGGAACGCTCCTCCCACACAGCCTCATCTTTTCTGGGTCTTTGTCCAAATATCACCTTCTTTTTTTAAAATATATATATATATATTTTTTTTAATTAATTAATTAATTTTTTTTGGCTGTGTTGGGTCTTTGTTTCTGCGCGAGGGCTTTCTCCAGTTGCAGCTAGCGGGGGCCACTCTTCATCGCGGTACGAGGGCCTCTCACTATCGCGGCCTCTCTTGTTGCGGAGCACAGGCTCCAGACACGCAGGCTCAGTAGTTGTGGATCACCGGCCCAGTTGCTCCGCGGCATGTGGGATCCTCCCAGACCAGGGCTCGAACCCGTGTCCCATGCATCGGCAGGCAGATTCTAAACCATTGCGCCACCAAGGGAAGCCCCCAAATATCACCTTCTTGGTGAGGTGATACTGACCATCCTATTCAAAATTGGCCAGCACGGCCATTGCTAAATATCCCTCATTTTTATTTTTCTCTGTATCATTTACTACCATATAAACATACTAAATATTTATTTTGTTTATTGTTTGTCTCCCCTGACTAGGATGTAAACTCCATGAGGGCAGGAATTTTTCATTATTGTTGTTGTTCAGCACTGACTCACTGGTATCTAGAACCTGACAAAGAATAAAAGATCAATAACATTTTTTATATGAATAAGTAAATCTGACCCAACTGATATGAAAAGTTCAACTGGATTTAAAAATCCATTAACCTTATCACAAGAACTTAAAAATTACACTTGTCAATAGAAGAGCTGTTGTGATATTTAAATATAATATTCTTATAATATAAATTACATAAATTTAAACATAATAGCCTTATAAATTAAAAAAATTTTCACAGTGGCTTTATTTGCAAAATTTATTTATTTTTTTGGGCCACATGGCTTGTGGGATCTTAGTTCCCCAACCAGGGATTGAAACCGCACCCTTGGCAGTAAAAGCACTGAATCCCAACCACTGGAATGCCAGGGAATTCCCGCCTTATAAATTTTGAATGATTGTAAAACCAATGGCTGATACATTTTTCTTACCTATTTATTTAAAAAAAGGTTCTCATCAAGGGAGACTATCAGAATTTGAAGAAATCATCATTAAAATTTCTTGTTCAGGAATAACACGGAAACATTTCAAGCTTACAGATATTAAAAAATACATTCATAGAAACATGAAACCATGAGTAGAGTTTATCACTACCACTGAAAATATTTAAAAATCAGAATTATTTCCCCTAATATACTGTCTTTACATTTTATGATTCTGTAAATAAAAAATAATATTTTTTTCACAAAGCCCCACAGACATCCTCAAATCCTTCCATCTTAACTCATTTGCCATGCAAAATTATGATATATGATGTATGCTATTAAGTAAATAAGGTAGGGACGTACTAACATAAAGGGTTCAACATCAATGAATGTCCTGAAGTGTGAATATGGGCTTGAGAGATGGGGACCCAATATGTCTATATTCTAGGTCATGGGTTGGGCTGAGAAGTCAGTGGTGTTGAAGCTGAGAAGGTGGGTAGGTTCTGACTGTGCATGGCCTTGAAGGCCATGATGAACAGTTCGGACTTTATTTTATGGGGGTACAGCAAGTGGTGGCAAATGATGTTCATAAAATATTAGACCATGTCTACAGCATTTCAAAGGCCAAATGATCTATTGACATCCTCACAGTGGTCATTTATTTGCATAGAACATGATTTTCATTTCATTGAGACCATTTCACTGGTCTCACCCTCTCGGATTCAAGCCCCAATGCACTCCCTGCCCCTAGTCTATACTGTACCACCTCCTGCACGAAAATCAACCCGATAGAGACAGCTGTCTTCTAAATTTGTCAAATAGCCTTGATCACAGCCTGTTTAAACTTGGAGGGCCACGCACACAGAAAGCCAAAGCTGCTTGTTCTTCTTGATAAAAGTATGAGAAGGTTCCTTTTGGGGAGGAAGGTGCTTCCATAAATTCTGCTGTGATTATCCATGTATGGGAGATTTTGCTTCAGGAAAGAAGTGGCCCTTTCAAGTGGAATCCATGTCTCCACGATCAGGACATTAGCAGCTGTTCCAAGAAAGGAGGTGAAAAGAGGGGGCTGCCAACTTCAGAAGCCCGGACGGCATCCTGCAGTTCCCTACACCGTAGCCGACCTGAGTTACCACCCCTGAATGCAAGGAGTCTGCAAGCGCAGCCCTGTCAGGAATTAGAGGAAAGCGTTAGATTTCAGGTACTAGAGAGGATGGCTAGGAATGCTGTCCCCTCCAAAAGACTGGAAAAGTTTCTAGGAAAAAGTAAGAGCTGGTGATGTCCAGGCTGAGCAGTCCTGATGAAAGACAACGCACCCGGTGGAGGAGACGGGCCATCATGGGATTGAGCTAATTGATGACAAGCTGGCCAGCGGCAACTCTGAATCATCTAGGGTGGTCTCAGCGCATATATGAAATCAGAGTCAAAACCTCAACCTAGACAAATAGCAATGTGATGATCTTGACATTGAGCCTCAAGATTCAGGGGCTGGATCATGTTGAAAGACTTGGGAGAACGGTGATGGCCCCATGGGTCCCCCCAGGTGTAAAGCTGGTTGGATTCTCTCCAGAATGCCTCCATGCCCTTGATTCAACTCAGGTGGGCCGTCCTTCCTGTCTGGGAATCAGGATCAGATCTCATCAACTTCAGTGATCACTTCAATGGTTCAATAAACATATGTATGTCAGGCATTGCCTTTGCTGCTGTGAATGCAAAACAA
The DNA here is from genome assembly GCF_026419965.1 of Kogia breviceps. Taxonomy (NCBI): domain Eukaryota; kingdom Metazoa; phylum Chordata; class Mammalia; order Artiodactyla; family Physeteridae; genus Kogia; species Kogia breviceps. The sequence goes on from NC_081324.1 coordinate 57,204,496, forward strand.
CGTAGTGTGTCCTCTCAAAAACGGACTGCCTGGTAGGATTTTAGACTGCTGACTCAAGACCAGTTACTGATCCTGTTAGGGACATTGGAGCGGGAGGAGGGTGGTGAGCCCCGGGAGGGAATTTGCTCCATGTTCACTTTGAAGAGAGGTATTTTGAGCAGGATCTTGGCCACCTCCACATGGGTGAGCTTGCCAAGATGTGGATTTGCAGCTTTCCTACACCTGGATAGCTGTGGTGACTATACATAATCCAGACTTAGGGACTAAAGGTGAACCTTGGTGATTAGAATCTTGAGATTCCCTGATAATAGCTTCTTTCCATTTATGCTTTTCAAGAAACCCTCAGAGTTGAGCCACACTTCTTGAGTAGCAGTTCAGAGCTAACTTTTAACACCTTATCAACCAGAGATGTACCTGAACGTTGTTGGCCGGAGACGTTTCAGTATTCACTTACATAACAAATCGTCAGCCACAGGCGTTAGTTTCTGCAAAAATCCCCCAGTCAATGGTTAAGAATCTGCCTTCCAATGCAGGGGATGCAGGTTCGATCCCTGGTTGGGGAACTGAGATCCCACATGCCGCAGGGCAACTAAGCCCACATGCTGCAAACTACAGAGCCCATGCGCTCTGGAGCCCGCGCGCTGCAACTAGAGAGACGCCTTCGCACCGCAACAAAGAGGCTGAGCAACTAAGACCACAACTAAGACCCGATGCAGCCAAAAAAAAAAAAAACCAGCCCAATACCTGAGGCTAATGAAAAAAACACCTTAAAGTCATCACACGGTACTAAGTCTGAGCTTTATGAAAGGCCAGACTCAGGGTGGCAGTTAGGCAGGATCCCCACATTGAGTCAGGAGGCAGCCAGCTAAGGGTTCTTCTGGTCCCAAAATACCTTGTATCATTTGGCTGCTCAATACTGGATGACAGCTTTTCTGAAATCAAACTAGGTAGCATTCCCCAAATAAATTCAAGCCTCCTGACAAAACTGTTGAAAGCAGAGCAAAACGATCCCTGAAATATAGCAATGTCTTGCAACATTGCTTCAATACACTGGAAAGTGAAATGTTACATGAATCTGACAACATTTAAATTTAGAATGCATGTGACATTTGCGTGGGCTAAACCTCCATCAGGCAGAAGATGCCTAGGGAGACTCTAAAATCTGGTATTGGTATTTTCTCTTCTTTGAGTTAGGAAAAGGAATTACACCACTGTTTGAATTACCTTGCATATGCAAAATTATATACTCTTAAAATACATGGGTATGCTAAGTTTGCATTTAAGATGTAGTTTGGAAATGCACACAAACTTTCTCTGTGTAAAAAGGAATCAAATTTATAAATATACAATGACCTAACTGAATGCAAAATGAAAACGTTGATGGGGGACGAATTTTCATAGCAAAAAAGAAAAAAAGGTAATTGGGTGAGTTGATTTATCAGGCCCTATCTCATTCCCAGAACCAGCTGGATAAGCCCATGCGTTATGTTTGTTGAATTCAGTCTGAATTATGTTTGCTGTTAACCTCTTCCTTCCACTCACCCTATACCCATAGTATAGGTGGGGTGGGTGGGTTTCCATCTCTTAGCAACAGTGCAGAAAAAGTGTTTCCACTTTAAACTAATTAACATGCTCCATCAATCCTGGGCTTCTCTTGTTAGGAGTTCATCCCTAATGTATCAATATTTTGCTGATGTGAGAAGGAAGCCATTGATCCTTCCAATAGTGGGACGCCTGAAGGATGCCCAGCCTGCAGAGTGTACGTGGCTGGAAACTGTTTCTTTGACAACAGACTTAACAAAAGTAAGGGAAGGTTTGGCCTCATTGGTACCATTCTTTTTTTTTTTTTTTTTAAAGGCAAATAAAAAGGCACCATCTCCTTTGCCTTTGTCCTTCAGCATATTATTTCAGAAGTTCAATAGGGTATGGAGATGTTTTACCTTTAACTTGTATTAATTCTTCACAGTTACAGGTCTGCTTCAGTTCTTTAATATTTCATTTTCATAAACATGTTCTAAATTTAATTCAAAGGGGAAGGGAACTAGAACCTGGCTGGGACCTAGTACTGAGGGGCAGGATTCAGAAAGTTTATGACAAGCCTAGACAGTAAAGAGGGGCCTCAGAGAGGTTCTGATGTTATTTAGAAGTGACAGCTTACGTAGGAAGCACAGAGTTGGAAGAACTGAGCTGCAAAGAACTAGGACAGTCGGTGGAGGTACAGGTACACATGTATGATTTAACTTATTTGGAGTATTCCTATCCATGGAAAATTATCCCCCCAACACACCCCTGGACAACTTAAGCTATGCGGTAGTTTTGTGTGGGTCACATTCAGCTCATCAAATAGCTCAGCATCCCCACCCCTTAAGCCCTGCAGTTTACATTTAATTTGTAAGAAGTCTGAAATCCAGAACACAAGTTCCAAAAAACCAAAATGACGCAAAGGTTCTTGAACTTACAGGCCAGCGCTCAGAACCCCACTTATGGGGGTAACTGCAGCGGAGTCAAGTATGAAGGTTCCTAAACCAGGTTCGTTTTGCCCAACGCCCAGCGAGCCAAACGCTGAGATGCTGAGCTTTGCAGCAGTGAGAGGGTTTATACACAAGGCAGCTGAGCACACAGACGAGAAAAGAAAGCCTCATACCTGCCTCCCGGAAGGCAGGGCCTGGGGTATTTATGGGATGAGCTGGCGTCTCAAGCTCGGGGAGCGTGGGGAGCGTGGGGAGCGTGGGGAGCGTGGGGAGCGTGGGGAGCGTGGGGAGCGTGGGGAGCGGTGATGGGAAACAGGTGCGTCATCCTCGTTCTGCGCAGGCGCAGCTCAGCCACAGCCTCTGCTTGTTCAAAAACCGACGCGCTTGGCTCCACCTGAGGGTGGTTTTGAGCCCTCTGACATCAAAAGGTCATCGAGCGGACATTCGCGCATGCCCAGATGGAGGGTCAGGGGTCCTATCCAGTTTTAACCAACTCAGCTCCAACTAGACACAGCTGATCCAAGTCCCTGGAAGGCAACTTGGGCAAACATCTCATTGTTTAAGCTCCGTGCAGCTCGAGGACAAGCAGGTCTTTTCCAGCAACCATTAAAAGGACCTTGATTAGTGAAGGCAGGTTACAGGTAAAATGGATTGAACTGGTGATTACCCACGATTTCATCACCGTGATGTAACCGTCAGGCAGAACATTTCTATGAAAACATTCTGTTGCGAGATACCAGGAGCACACTGCCCGCCACAATGGGAGTGGGGGGGCCCCTTGCTCTAGACCAGCGGGTGGTGGGCATGGAAATCCCTACAGGGCAAGGCCAGAAGAACGGGGCCATGGGGTTGAAAAGCAGTGCCTCTTCCCTTCCTAGGGTTTGAATTTGCCTCTGGGCTCGGTTGGAAAGCCCTGAGCAGTGTCTGCCTGGGATGGGGCAGGAGGCAGCAGCACAGACTTGCTGCCTTTGGGCAGAGATATCATTGATAGCACCTGAGCATCAAAACTAGAAAGGCGCTGCTTACAGCGTGCTGGGCACTATTTGAATCGTTTTACATTGAAGTCGTTCTCACGGCATACGACATTGCCATTTCTGTAGGTCAGAGCGGGTCACACATTGTCATTTGACATTGTTCAGGCGAGCACTTTACTGACTCCACCTGAAGATGTGAAGGGAAGATCTTAAATAACTGCCCAGCATCACAGAGCTAATAGGTGGCTGCACAGATCGTGTTCTTGCAGGGACAAATGGCACCCTCAGAAGAGTATGACGGAGACATTAAGACTGCTTACAGATGGGGTTAAGTGAACTCAACAAGAATGGGGAAGTTTCTGGAAAAGCCATCCTAGAGGGGTGTGGTGGCCACCAGGAGATGGCTGGAGCTGTAAGCAAAGGGCTGAGGTGTGTGTGTGTGTACGTACAGGAGGGGTGACTTATAAGTCACCTCTCATTGCTCATGGCCTTATAAATAGTGCTAGCATTTTTCTTGTTTCATGTCGAAAAGGGCTGAAGTCAGGTGTTTAGTCTTTATAACATATAGCACCTGTCAAAAAACTCTGTAGGAGCCATTCTGGGCACAGCAGAGCCATCTCATGGACCACGGCAGGGGAATGACAGCTAGATATTAGTCATGGGTTCTTAAATAACATCCACGTACCATCAACCCTTTATTAATGGGTACCCAACTGCCCGGCACACTCAGCTAGACTTCTGCCTCCCCTTGGTCTCCTGCTCCTGCCAGATCACGTTTAGGAGGAAGGGGAAGGACAAGCAAACACGCCAACACCAGAATTTTTTTCAAAAGCCATCTGCACGCAGAGCAGCCAGTCCTTGGTAAGTTTTTGGACTCTGCCCATAAAACCCGACTTCCCTCTCAACCTTCCTACTTTACACCGTCTCTTGCCAACCCTCCTGTCGCTCTGACTTGCTGTGTTCGTGTGCTCTTACCTGTGACCGGCACCTGATCCCGGGCTCGCAGCATCCTCTGATTCCTGCCAGGTAACTCCAAGCGCAGACCCAGGCTGTGCTGGCTGGTCCCTCTGGTCCTGGTCCCCACCTTCCAACATGCCCCCTTCCTCCACCGACTCCCACCCACTAACCCTGATGGATGGAAAAAGCTCACTTTCTCAGAAATGACTAGAAGAAACCTGAGAAATGATTCCTACACAAGGAAGCCAAGCTGCCCCACCCTGAAGTTTGAGGATGTCTTCAATCCTAAGGGTAATTTCACCTGCTTTAGAATCTAACAGAACATCCCAGCCAATACCAATGAGACCCAAAGCTGGCTAGATTTCCCCAGATGCTCCTGATAATCGACTTCTCTCCAAACAGAAGGGGGGATGTCATGCTTCAAATGGATCACCCCTGTATCTTTTTGTAGGAAACTCCCCTTCACCTTAAATTCAAGTTTTTAAAAATTCAAAGCACCTAATGTTTGCACTTTTCAGAAAGTCACATAACAAACAGGCTGTTACAAGGAATTTATTCCAAAAATCAACTTTCAGACTCTGAGGTCAGTGACGGCCATCTCCTTCACCTCCTGTCTCCACAACACTGTGTAGTGAGAAGAAATAATATATGAAGACTCTGATACATGGAAAAATCCATAAAGAGTGCTTTGAATTCTCAAAAGAGAAATTATTCACAGTATTCTTGGCATTAAGTATGTTACACGGTATTGTCAGCCTTTAAACATTGTTAAGTCATGTATCAAAGATATGGCAAAAACTAATCAGACTGTCTGTCCCACCTATTTCTGGTAATTGAGAGGTTTTTTTTGTGTTGTTTTTTTTTGTTTTGTTTTGTTTTTGCGGTACGCGGGCCTCTCACTGTTGTGGCCTCTCCCGTTGCGGAGCACAGGCTCCGGACGCGCAGGCTCAGCGGCCATGGCTCACGGGCCCAGCCGCTCTGCGGCATGTGGGATCTTCCCAGACCGGGGCACGAACCCGTGTCCCCTGCATCGGCAGGCGGACTCTCCACCACTGCGCCACCAGGGAAGCCCTGAGAGGTTTTATCCAAAAAAATCCTATTGAATTCTTAGTTTTCTCTTTTCAAATACTTCCAATAATTCTCCTTGTACTTGAAGAACATGGTCTTCTGTTTTTAAACTTTCCTTACATGGAAAGTTACCACTTATATAGATCTAGAATTATAAAGCTGGAAGAACTACTGGATAAGAAATCCAATCCAGCTCCAAGCTTCTTGCAGGATATCCTAAGCCAGTCCCCAGAGCTGACATCTTGTGTATGTTTTGCTTTCCTTACCACCTCTAGAGAGGAGATTTCCCCACGACCTCCATCACCTGCTCCAAGTTATAAAAACCCTTTCTTCGCCCCCACCTTTCTCTTTACAGCCCTGACTTTGGACTTCAGCTGTGGCTCCTTCTGGGGGCGGGCATTGCAATCAGTAGCCCTTTGGTGACTCTCAGTCACTTGTCCCTCTGGGGACATTTCCCTTAGACCTCTGATGGTCTCCATTGTCATTTAGGTTAACGTTTCCACAGTTACCAGAGCAGAGGACAGAACTGGTAACAGACGGCTATTTAGAATCATGAAATGCCAGACCGAGGAACCATTCCTGTGTGAGAAGCTTCTAGCATTTCCTGTGTCCTGCTCCTCACCCCCCACCACCTCCTTTGTCTGGTGTCCGGTGAACGCTCCACGTCCTTTAAGGGTTGATCCCAAAGTTGCTTCTCCTCTCCCACCCTGGAGAGGCTCTGTCTCCTTTGGGCTAATTGTCACTCACCACTGTTACACCTTCCATCACATCCATTGCATGCTGATTTTTCTGTCTGCTTGCTCACCTCTGTACGAGCATCCTCCTGAGTGGCCACGATTGATTCTTCTCGAGTGTAGTTTATTTCAAGCCTTTCTGAGCCTATAGACCCGTCTTGGGTGATTATAACAAACTAATGCTGAAACACTTTGAGGGGGGGCATCCCTGCAATTTTTTTTTTTTTTTTTTGGTTTTTGTGGTACACGGACCTCTCACTGTTGTGGCCTCTCCCGTTGCGGAGCACAGGCTCCGCGGCCATGGCTCACGGGCCCAGCCGCTCCGCGCCATGTGGGATCTTCCGGATCGGGGCACGAACCCGTGTCCCCTGCATCGGCAGGCGGATTCTCAACCACTGCGCCACCAGGGAAGCCCCCCTGCAATATTTTAAAAATCATTTTTGGTGCCTCTTTGGAAACTTCTTACTTTTCTGTCACTTTGGTTATTCTTATCAATGTTTACAAGGCAATTCCTGATGCCCCTTAAAGGTGTAATTTCTTCGACTGGAGTTGTTATTTTCAGCCTAACTGCAGGTGGTACTAGCGTTGCCTTCATCACCTTACCATCATGCTTCTCTTAGTGTTCCTAGGGGCCACCCCCTCTGTATGTCTCAAGCTCCCAATACGTGGGGGAGATAATAGTATTGCCTTAGGCTTATTCAGCACTAGAAACATTCCTTATGTGACTCTGAGGACACTGTCTCAATAAATCTTCACAGTAATTTGTATGTGGATAAGTTAATTTCCTTTTCTAGAAGATGAATCACAATAGGTCAAGAAACTTGCCACCCAGCTGTTCTCCTAAATCAGTGCTCTTTCTATGAGGCCAGTAGTTGTCAAAGTGCCATCTCCAGATCGCTGGCATCACCAGCACCTGAGAACTTTATAGAAACGCTCATTCTCAGGCCTTGCCCCAGACCTGCTGAATCACTGGCGGGGGGGAGGGGGTCCGTGTATTCCAACGCGTGCTTGGGCCTCAGGGCCCCTTCACGAGGTTAGTGAGTCTCCACGCTGGCCGTCCATGGCATTTGTCTGCAATCTCTTACAAAGTAGCAATGCTGGGTCCCACCTCCAGACCAATGAACTCAGACTCCCCGGAAGCTCAGACTTTAGTATCTTAAAAAAAAAAATCCCCATGTGATTCTAATGGGCACTTAGGCTTAAGACCCACTGCTCTGGAGGACGGAGAGCCTGTGCTGCCCGTGAATTCCTTCTTAGTCCTTGGGAAGCATCCCCAGGAAAGGTATCGGACATGACCCAACTCAAGCACACAAATGTTCTGTTATCACTTATCAACTCTCTCTCTATTCATACAAAAGGGCCCATGCAAATATAAAATTCCTCTACAGAAAATTAATATAGTTAATCCACTAATATGTGCATGCCCTTACACACACACACCTACCTGACAAGCCACGCAAGAATCTTACGAACGTGCGTGTGTAGGTTTTGGATTCATGCTGAGCGTTGCGAGGCATTGTGCTGGCTGCCTCGTGGGCATGGTTTCATTGACAATATCAGCTAAATTCTCACCACAGGAAAGCATGAGATCATCGTAAACATGCGCTTCTTTTTTGCCCCTCTGACCAAAGTGAACATTGACCTGGATACAGGGAGGGATCCTAGTTAGGGTCACTCCCATTGCTTGAATCCTAACAAGAAAGAGATTTTTGCAGCTTCTGAATTCTCCCCAAGCAGAGGGCTATTTTTTTCTCAAGCAGAGGCAATTTGCTCTTCCTGAGATAAACTAGTTTGGATTCTCACATACAGAATAAGGGATGCAAAGCATGGAGGGGAGAGGGGGGCAAATCAAGTCATTACATCAAACCGCCATTTTCTATTTTACAAAGAACTTTCTCATGCGTTCCTATTTGGTAAGGTACTTTGTCAAAGAACCAAAGGGTTTTCACCATAACAAGCTTTGTAGTTGGCTACTGTTCTCTTTTTGAGTCAACCGAGGCTCAAATGCTTAAGTCACTGCCTTAAGGTGACAAAACTCATTAAGTGGCAGGGATTGCTGAGTCCAGAGTTTATGGGATTTGTTTTTGTTTTTGTTTTAGGCCATGCTTGCTTAAAGAAGACAGCGCTGGTGAGAGACAGCTTTATGGGGAGAGAAGTAAAAGTTAAGCAAACCCAGAGAAGCACTATCTTTCAATTATACGTGGTAACACTTAAAAATTACTTGCATGGTATACTAAATTACTACCCTTAAAAAGCAAAGGCACTGCTTAAACCACTAATGTGCAAATCCAAGGCAAAGCTTATTCGTTTGGAAAGATCTCACACAGAGTGTTACTATAAATAACTTTAATATCTGTAATAGAAACTCATCTATCACCATTCTAATTAGAATGTGACTAAAGAAATCAGTATTGAACAAAGGCGTTTGTAACATTTGGTGCGGGTAATAATGGCTTTGAAGTTCCAGGAAAAAATCAGTTTTCCAAATTTCTCCTCATCTACATCTCACTCGGTTCCCAAATAAACTGTTTTTAAAAATATTTATAATAATGGTGACAGACACTTGAAGAAACTGGAAAAGTAAAATCGCACAAAGAAGAAGAAAAAAAAACATTACATATTTTCCCCTCAGAGAGAGAAAATCACTGCTACCATTTTGGTAGATGTCTCTGCATTTTCTGTGTCCAGATAAGCAATTTTGCCTACTTAGCACCATAATGTATAAAGTTTTTCCCACTTTTACACTTATTAGGATTATTTCCTCTATCAGGTTGGTATTCTACAATTTTGGGGGGTTGCACAGTATACTTTCTTATGTAAATACCATTATTTATAAATTTTCCACTGTGCTGAATATTTAAACACTTTGGTTTTTATGAGCAACACTGAGTTCAACAGCCTTATATGTTAATTTCTGTAAAGCTCTGTGCCTTATTTAGGAAAAATTCCCAGAAGCAGATTTGCTGGGTCAAAAGGTTTGTGAAATATTTAAGAATATATGTCTTAACTGATTCTACCGCAGACAAATTACCAGCCTACCCTCCTACCACAAGTGGCTTTTGCTTTGCATCCTCCCAAATCTTAGAATTACAATGATGTTTTGGCCAACTGATGGTTGGAAAATCATACTGCATTAAACTCTGTATTTCTTTGTCATTGCTTGTCTTCGGGGATCATTTAGATTTCAGTGTTTTTTTTTTTTTTTTTTTTTTTAGCATCTTTATTAGAGTATAATTGCTTTACATTGTTGTCTTAGTTGCGGCTGTATAACAAAGTGAATCAGCTATACGTGTATACATATATCCCCATATCCCCTCCCTCTGTGTCTCCCTCCCATCCTCACTATCCCACCCCTCTAGGTGGTCACAAAGCATGGAGCTGATTTCCCTGTGCTATGCGGCTGCTTCCCACTAGCTATCTATTTTACATTTGGTAGTGTATATATGTCCATGCCACTCTCTCACTTCGTCACAGCTTACCCTTCCCCCTCCCTGTGTCCTCAAGTCCATTCTCTACATCTGCATCTTTATTCCTGTCCTGCCCCTAGGTTCTTTAGAACCATTTTTTTTTTTTAGGTTCCATATATATGTGTTAGCATATGGTATTTGTTTTTCTCTTTCTGACTTGCTTGACTCTGTATGACAGTCTCTAGGTCCATCCACCTCACTACAAATAACTCAATTTCGTTTCCTTTTATGGCTGAGTAATATTCCATTGTATATATGAGCCACATCTTCTTTATCCATTCATCTGTCAATGGACACTTAGGTTGCTTCCATGTCCTGGCTATAGTAAATAGTGCTGCAATGAATATTGTGGTACATGACTCTTTTTGAATTATGGTTTTCTCAGGGTATATGCCCAGTAGTGGGATTGCTGGGTCATATGGTAGTTCTATTTTGAGTTTTTTAAGGAACCTCCATACTGTTCTCGATAGTGGCTGTATCAATTTACATTCCCACCAACAGTGCAAGAGGGTTTCCTTTTCTTCACACTCTCACCAGCATTTATTGTTCGTAGACTTTTTGATGATGGCCATTCTGACCAGTGTGAGGTGATAGCTCATTGTAGTTTTGATTTGCATTTCTCTAACGATTAGTGATGTTCAGCATCCTTTCATGTGTTTGTTGGCAGTCTGTATGTCTTCTTTGGAGAAATGTCTATTTAGGTCTTCTGCCCATTTTTGGATTGGGTTGTTTGTTTTTTGATATTGAGCTTCCTGAGCTGCTTGTATATTTTGGAGATTAATCCTTTGTCAGCAAATATTTTCTCCCATCCTGAGGGTTGTCTTTTTCTCTTGTTTATGGCTTCCTTTGCTGTGCAAAAGCTTTTACATTTCATTAGGTCCCATTTGTTAATTTTTGCTTTTATTTCTATTTCTCTAGGAGGTGGGTCAAAAAGGATCTTGCTGTGATTTATGTCACAGAGTGTTCTGCCTATGTTTTCCTCTAAGAGTTTTATAGTGTCTGGCCTTACATTTAGATCTTTAATCCATTTTGAATTTATTTTTGTGTACGGTGTTAGGGAGTGTTCTAATTTCATTCTTTTACATGTAGCTGTCCAGTTTTCCCAGTACCACTTATAGAAGAGGCTGTCTTTTCTCCATTGTATATTCTGGCCTCCTTTATCAAAGATAAGGTGACCATATGTGCGTGAGTTTATCTCTGGGTTTTCTGTCCTGTTCCATTGATCTATATTTCTGTTTTTGTGCCAGTACCATACTGTCCTGATTACTGTAGCTTTGTAGTATACTCTGAAGTCAGGGAGCTTGATTCCTTCTGTTCCATTTTTCTTTCTCAAGATTGCTTTGGCTATTCGGGGTCTTTTGTGTTTCCATACAAATTGTGAGCATTTTTGTTCTAGTTCTGTGAAAAATGCCATTGGTAGTTTGATAGGGATTGCATTGTATCTGTAGATTGCTGTGGGCAGTATAGTCATTTTCACAATGTTGATTCTTCCAAGCCAAGAACGTGGTATATCTCTCCATCTGTTGGTATCCTCTTTAATTTCTTTCATCATTGTCTTACAGTTTTCTGCATACAGGTCTTTTGTCTCCTTAGGTAGGTTTATTCCTAGGTATTTTATTCTTTTTGTTGCCATGGTATTTGGGAGTGTTTCCTTCTCTTTTAGATTTTTCATCATTCGTGTATAGGAATGCAAGAGATTTCTGTGCATTAATTTTGTATCCTGCTACTTTACCAGATTCACTGATTAGCTCTAGTAGTTTTTTCTGGTAGCATCTTTAGGATGCTCTATGTATAGTATCATGTTATCCGCAAACAATGACAGTTTTACTTCTTTTCCGATTTGGATTCCTTTTATTTCTTTTTCTTCTCCAACTGCTGTGGCTAAAACTTCCAAAACTATGTTGAATAATAGTGGCAAGAGTGGGCAAGGTTGTCTTGTTCCTGATCTTAGTGGAAATGCTTTCAGTTTTTCACCATTGAGAATGATGTTTGCTGTGGGTTTGTTGTATATGGCCTTTATTATGTTGAGGTGGGCTCCCTCTATGCCCACTTTCTGGAGAGTTTAAATTGGTGTTGAATTTTGTCAAAAGCTTTTTCTGCATCTATTGAGATTATCATATGGTTTTTATCCTTCAATTTGTTAATATGGTGTATCACATTGATTGATTTATGTATATTGAAGAATCCTTGCATTCCTGGGATAAACCCCACTTGATCATGCTGTATGATCCTTTTAATGTGCTGCTGGATTCTGTTTGCTAGTATCTTGTTGAGGATTTTTGCATCTATGTTCATCAGTGATATTGGCCTGTAGTTTTCTTTTTTTGTGACATCCTTGTCTGGTTTTGGTATCAGGGTGATGGTGGCCTTGTAGAATGAGTTTGGGAGTGTTCCTCCCTCTGCTATATTTTGGAAGAGTTTGAGAAGGACAGGTGTTATATCTCTAAATGTTTGATAGAATTTGCCTGTGAAGCCATCTGGTACTGGACTTTTGTTTGTTGGAAGATTTTTAATCAGTTTCAATTTCAGTGCTTGTGATTGGTCTGTTCAAATTTTCTATTTTTTCCTGGTTCAGTTTCGGCAGGTTGTGCATATCTAAGAATTTGTCCATTTCTTCCAGGTTGTCCATTTTATTGGCATATAGTTGCTTGTAGTAATCTCTTGGGATCCTTTGTATTTCTGCAGTGTCAGTTGTTACTTCTCCTTTTTTCATTTCTCATTCTGTTGATTTGCGTCTTCCTCTATTTTCTTGATGAGTCTAGCTAATGGTTTATCAATTTTGTTTATCTTCTCAAAGAACCAGCTTTTAGTTTTATTGATCTTTGCTATCGTTTCCTTCATTTCTTTTTCATTTATTTCTGATTTAATCTAGATTTAATCTAGATTTCTTTCCTTCTGCTAACTTTGGGGTTTTTTTTGGTTGTTGTTCTTCTTTCTCTAATTGCTTTAGGTATAAAGTTAGGTTGTTTGAGATTTTTCTTGTTTCTTTAGGTAGGATTGTATTGCTATAAACTTCCCACTTAGAACTGCTTTTGTTGCATCCCATAGGATTTGGGTCATTGTGTTTTCATTGTCATTTGTTTCTAGGTGTTTTTTTTTTTTCTAGGTGTTTTTAAATTTCCTCTTTGACTTCTTCAGTGACCTCTTGGTTATTTAGCAGTGTACTGTATAGCTTCCATGTGTTTGTATTTTTTACAATTATTTTCCTATAACTGATGTCTAGTCTCATAGTGTTGTGGTCGGAAAAGATACCTGATATGATTTCAATTTTCTTAAATTTACCAAGGCTTGATTTGTGACCCAAGATATGATCCATCCTGGAGAATGTTCTATGAGCACTTGAGAAGAAAGTGTATTCTGTTGTTTTTGGATGGAATGTCCTATAAATAGAAATTAAGTCCATCTTGTTTAATGTATCATTTAAAGCTGTGTTTTCTTATTTATTTTCATTTTGGATGATCTGTCCATTGGTGAAAGTGGGGTCTTAAAGTCCCCTGTTATGATTGTGTTACTGTCAATTTCTCCTTTTATGGCTGTTAGTATTTGTCTTATGTATTGCGGTGCTACTATGTTGGGTGCATAAATTTTTACAATTGTTATATCTTCTTCTTGGATTGATCCCTTGATCATTATGTAGTGTCCTTCTTTGTCTCTTGTAATACTCTTTATTTTAAAGTCTATTTTGTCTGATATGAGAATTGCTACTCCAGCTTTCGATTTCCATTTGCATGGAATATCTTTTTCCATCCCCTCACTTTCAGTCTGTATGTGTCCCTATGTCTGAAGTAGGTCTCTTGTAGGCAGCATATATATGGGTCTTGTTCTTGTATCCATTCAGCCAGTGTACGTGTTTTGGTTGGAGCATTTAATCCATTTACATTTAAGGTAGTTATCAATATGTATGTTCCTATTATCATTTTCTTAATTGTTTTGGGTTTGTTATTGTAGGTCTTTTCCTTCTTTTGTGTTTAAAGGTAACATTTGTTGTAGAGCTGGTTTGGTGGTGCTGAATTGTCTTAGCTTTTGCTTATCTGTAAAGGTTTTAGTTTCTCCGTCGAATCTGAATGAGATCCTTGCCGGATAGAGTAATCTTGGTTGTAGGTTTTTCCCTTTCATCACTTTATGTCCTGCCACTCCCTTCTGGCTTGCAGAGTATCTGCTGAAAGATCAGCTGTTAACCTTATGGGGTTCCCTTGTATGTTATTTGTTGCTTTTCCCTTGCTGCTTTTAATATTTTTTCTTTGTATTTAATTTTTGATAGTTTGATTAATATGTGTCTTGGCATGTTTCTCCTTATATTTATCCTGTATCGGACTCTGTGCACTTCCTGGACTTGATTAACTATTTCCTTTCCCCTATTAGGGAAGTTTTCAACTATAATCTCTTCAAATATTTTCTCAGTCCCTTTCTTTTTCTCTTCTTCTTCTGGGAACCCTATAACTCGAATGTTGTTGCATTTAATGTTGTCCCAGAGGTCTCTGAGACTGTCCTCAATTCTTTTCATTCTTTTTTCTTTATTCTGCTCTGCAGTAGTTACCTCCACTATTTTATCTTCCAGGTCACTTATCCTTTCTTCTGCCTCAGTTATTCTGCTATTGATTCCTTCTAGAGAATTTTAAATTTCATTTATTGTGTTGTTCATCAGTTTGTTTGCTCTTTTGTTCTTCTAGGTTCTTGTTAAACGTTTCTTGTATTTTCTCCATTCTAGTTCCAGGATTTTGGATCGTCTTTACTATCATTACTCTGAATTCTTTTTCAGGTACACTGCCTACTTCCTCTTCATTTGTTTGGTCTGGTGGGTTGTTACCTTGTTCCTTCATGTGTTGCGTATTTTTCTGTCTTCTCATTTTGCTTAACTTACTGTGTGTGGGGTCTCCTTTTTGCAGGCTGCAGGTTCATAGTTTTGGTTGTTTTTGGTGTCTGCCCCCAGTGGGTAAGTTTGGTTCAGTGGGTTGTGTAGGCTTCCTGGTGGAGGGGACTGGTGCCTGTGTTCTGGTGGATGAGGCTGGATCTTGTCTTTCTGGTGGGCAGGACTGCGTCCGGTGGTGTGTTTTGGGGTGTCTGTGAACTTATTATGATTTTAGGCAGCCTCTCTGCTAATGGGTGGGGTTGTTTTCCTGTCTTGCTAGCTGTTTGGCATGGGGTGTCCAGCCCTGGAGCTTGCTGGTCGTTGAGTGGATCGTAGCGTTGAGACGGAGTGCTCTGGGAGAGCTCTTGCCGGTTGATATTACTTGGGGCTTGGTGGTCTCTCATGATCCAATATCCTGAACTCGGCTCTCCCACCTCAGAGGCTCAGGCCTGATACCCTGCCGGAGTACCAAGACCGTGTCAGCCACATGGCTTTGGAGACTGGTATCATGAACACTTATTGCTTCATCCTTGTGTTCAATAGTCAAACATGAGGTGACTTGACTTAGCAAATGTCTTCTAAACTTCATGTTTTCAGTGTTGCTTGAGACGTGACATTCATCATTATCTATCTCCCAAGCCTCCAGTAAAGAGTCATTAGATGTATGGTAAATCCCTTTAATTAGTCAGTTTTCCTACCACATGCATGTCACGGCAAGATGACTTAAATTTCAATATTATTCAAAGAGAGTGCGTAAGCCGGAAATTCAGCCCCCAAGTACTGTGGTTCCTCCTTGTTGCATGGGGTGCTGTGAAAATCCACATATTATCTTGGCTGATAAGCTCTTCCTTGAGCTTGCAATAGAAGAACCTGTCCAATCTCTTAAAAGATCATTAATCTCAAAGAAACATGAGAGGCTATTGTGAGTGTGCACGTGTGTGTGTAACCACACTCGTGGGGGAGCATTAACTCTGACATTCTTCCTCAGAGTTAATCAGCTCTGATAAGTGATTTGTCAAAATGAAATGTCATTTCTGAGAATACAATTTTACATGCACCAATGGCCTGCCACAAAAATGTATTTATATAAAAAAATGGAATAGCCCAGTTTTACTTAATGAGTAAATGCTCATTCAAACATGAGGCCCACCTCTATGTCAAGTCACAGCAGACACTTCTGACACAGGTTAATTTACTGTAGTGAGAAAGATAAAAGAGCATTTGTGGAGGTACAGCCAACCCTCATTGGTAAGTCAGAGCAATTTTAGATCCCTGTTCTAGACTCCATAACATAATAGATGTGCTAGAAGGAATGAAGGAAATGGATTATAGAGTAATTGTTAAAAAAAAATGGACTGAACAATTCTATAAGGTGCCTGATCTAACTCACTGTGTCCAGCAGGAGGGACATGGTGGTTCTGGGAAATCTGAAAGGAACAGGGAAGAGAAAATGGGAAAATTCGTCTGGGAGAGTGAAACTGCATGAAATCTCCACATTATTAGCGCTGCCCTCATTTCTCTTGCTGGGGCAGTGATGTCTCAGCATCAGTGCAGCTCCATCCATTAATTGCAATACTGAGGAAGAAGCAAGGAGTGTCCACACAGGCTGGGGCCTCACTATTAGGTTGAGCTCCATGCTGGCCGCACTGGACAAAAAGCATGCAAGGAGGGCTATTCCCTCAACTTGGTAATTTACTCTATGACTCCAGAGAAAACATCATGAAGATTTTGAGGGCTTGGCAGCTCCACAACGAATGTTTCTGAAGATCCCTGTGTGATTATCATGGAACTGCAGGTTACCAGTAGGCTGGACCACAAAGCCTTTAGGTTTGTAACTTGTTTTTCTGCTCATTTGAGAGACTCACAAATTCCTGTTTTCTTATGACTCTGGACCTGAACCTTAGAGCAAACTAAGAAGCAAACATTTCTTTTCTGGGAGTCAGATAGCTAACTGTAGTAGAAATCTTCAGTTTCTGCTAGTAACTAGGGTCTTTTACACACCTCACACAATGCAACAGTTTTCTGTATTAGTAGTAATGGCTAAAACCAAATATTCTGAGATTACCTGAGTTTAGCAATAAGCACAAGCCAGTTTTATACATTAGTGGGATCTAGCTTTAAAACCGTTGTTTTAGGGAATATGAGATAGTGACTGATTAATCTCCAAATCTGAATTTTAAATTTGTTGGTGCTGTGAGCAGAACCTGTGACTTGCTTGTGATCAATGGAATATGGCAAAGGTAATGGGAAGCCCCTCCCTTGATTACGTTATGTTGTATAATACTCTGTTTTGCTAGCAGACTCACTCTAGGGTGTCCTCCTCCATTTCTGGCTTCAAAGAAGCAAGTGTCCAAGGGTCCTACACAACCACAAGATGAATTCTGCAAACAACCAAAGAGAACTTAGAAGTGGATTCTTGGGACTTCCCTGGTGGCACAGTGGTTAAGAATCCACCTGCCAATGCAGAGGACACGGGTTTGATCCCTGGTCCGGAAAGATCCCACATGCCGCAGAGCAACTAAGCCTGTGCGCCACAACTACTGAGCCTGCACTCTAGAGCCCATGAGCCACGACTACTGAGCCCATGTCCCGCGACTACTGAAGCCTGTGCGCCTAGAGCCTGTACTCTGCAACAAGAGAACCCACCGCAATGAGAAGCCTGAGCATTGCAATGAAGAGTAGCTCCCGTTCTCCGCAACTAAAGCCCATGCACAGCAATGAAGACCCAACGCAGCCAATAAAATAAATTAAAAAAAAAAAAAAGAGAAGTGGATTCTTCCCCAGTCAAGCCTCCAGATGATACCCCAGGCAGGCCCGGCCGACACCTTGATGGTGGTAGCCTTATAGAGAGGACCCGGTAAAACCATGCCTGGACTCCTGACCCACAGAAACTGTGAGATGATATATGCATGCTGTTTTGTGCTGTTAATTTGTGGTAATTTGTTATTAAAGCAGTGAAAAGCAGATACAGATTTTGGTTCTAGAAATAGGGCACTGCTGTCACAAACACCCGAGTATGTGGGAGTGGTTTGGAAAACTTCTGAGGAGCATAATAGAAGGAAAAGAAAGCTGAAAATGTGTAACTCCCTTGATAATGCAGAATTTTATAAAAATGAATGGGGCTTCCCTGGTGGCACAGTGGTTAAGAATCCGCCTGCCAATGCAGGGGACACGGGTTTGAGCCCTGGTTCAGGAAGATCCCACATGCCGTGGAGCAACTAAGCCCATGAGCCATAATTACCGAGTCTGCGCTCTAGAGCCCGTGCGCCACAAATACTGAGCCCACACGCCACAACTACTGGAGCTCACATGCCTAGAGCCTGTGCTCTGCAACAAGAGAAGCCACCCCAATGAGAAGCCTGCGCACGGCAACGAAGAGTAGCCCCTGCTCGCCACAACCAGAGAAAGCCCACACGTGGCAACGAAGAGCCAATGCAGCCAAAAATAAATTAAAAAAAAATAATAATAATTAAAAAAAACCAAAAAAGAATGAGCCCTCACTGCTGAGGACAGAGAAACCTGAAAACACTAGGTTTGGTAAACACGGCAAACATGGACAGCATGGTGACTATAATTAATAATAGAAATAAATATATGGTATCATATATTTAAAACTTGCTGACAGTCAAACTTAGAAGTTCTCATCACAAGAAAAAAAACTGTGACTATGTATGGTGACCGTGGTACCCAGCTTTATTGTGGTGATCATTTCAGAATATATACACAATATCAAATCATTATGTTGTACTGAGAAAATAATATATGTCAATTATACCTCAATAAAAATTTTAGAAAAATAAAAGAGTGAACTTTTGGGGCACAAAGTAAGCATATCAGATGCAGGCATATCAATAAAGCGTTAATTTTCATATCAATAAAGGGTTAATTTTTCTCAACACGTTTCTTTGGATTGGCTTTAAACACAATGAAAATGATGCTTCAGTTCCTAAAATGAATACTCAGTACTGACAGTAAGGACAAACTGAGAACTCCTTCGGAGATAAACGATAAGACTGACTCCCTCAGTAAAACTAAGCTCTGTGGTCAAATGTAGTAATTTTCTGAGGAAGAATAAAACACTTTTTTAAGAGTTTTTTGAGAAGTCCAGAAGTGAGGTAAGAAATGCCAGCGAATGCATTTAGGCGTTAGGTGGGCGGTTGGTAACAGAAAGGCTGAGTCTTCGTCCCCGGCATGTGCGCAGCTGGATGTCAATGAGCTGCAGGAACACTCAGGGCCCTGCAGAGCCAGCTGCTAACCTGCTCGCCTCTGGAGAGGATGTGAGGCAGAGGTGTCTCTCTGGTAGATTAAAAACCCCCAGAAACACTGGGATTATATATAGCACAGCCTCTCTTCTAACAGAAAAACAGAAACTTTGAAAATGAGATTCTGTGATACTAGTTGTACTTTTCAAGGCCTGCATAGGCAACCAACCATTTATCTACACGTATTTTGTTCCCCATCTGTCTACACTTTTTATCCTGGAAAAAGACAGGCTCTCTCTACCCTGAAGATGAATGAGGCCTTTGATGTCATGCAAATGTTAGCTCTGGGCCAAACACGTACAATCCTGAAAGTAGTACACTTAGAGAATAAGAGGTTTAAATGCATTTACCATTTTTATTTTGCTATGCGGAAACATACATTCACCATGGCTGTGCGATGTGGTTGACAGTGAAATGGAGAATATAACTTCTTGAAGGCTATTTATAACTAAACACTAAATAGTTTTATTACAGTGGAAATTCTGTACAGTTTAAGGCTTGGCTCTGAACTAGACTGCAAATATGGACCAGATTTGGAAATAAAACACTTTTTTTGAAGTAAAAGAAGAAAACTCCATTAAAAAAATACAAGGATGAAGAAATGAAGAAAGAAAACAAAGCAACAGAAGCCCAATGGGTTTTCCCGGAGTGAAATTTCATCATACGGTGAGCTAACAAAAATACAGGTTTTCTTTCCAAAATAATGACAATTTACATATTTAGGACTTGTTAGGGAACTCTGGGAAGCTTTCCAGACTGAACACAGACCAAAGCAGATGACGGGGAAGAAATCACATCGATATGCTAAAGTCAGTACTACTTTATAACGGTTAAATTAGATTACACAAAGCAGGATTGTGAGCATTAAATATTTCCAGAGGATCGGAGAGTCGTTACTGCTGACAGGTGAGAGAAATAAACCACAGGAAACAAGTATAAGATTCAAGTTATTTACTGAATAAACTCGGTTATTGGCACATCTAATCTGGGAAAAAAACCTGACACACTGGACTAGACAGCTTCTAGCAGTTTAGGGCAATCTTTGTTGATCTGTAAACAAAAGATCTGTCACCTAAGAAACTGCAATTTTGTTTAGACTTTAATAATAATCAGCTATGAAAGGCATGGATTGTTTTAAGTGTTACATGAGATCACGGTTTCTATTGTTGGTTATGAACGTGCAGGTGTAGCTGAGAACTTAGACACTGTGTGAAACGTAAAAATGCTGCTTGTTTTGTAATTGTATCGTTGCTTCATGCAATATCAGTTTAGTGATGCTGACTCAGATTGCTTTATTATGGGAAGATCTCTGCCAGTGTCTTTATTAAATGGTCAAGGTCAGTTCTTCTGGATTGAAATTGTCCATGGGCAGGTACAAATCAGTGGGTTAGAAGAGCAAACTCCATATAGACTCTTGTTTTTTCCTAATGGTTTGCATGACTGGCCTCAGGTGCAGCCTAGGTTATTCCTGTAGAAGAGAGATTTGATCAGTTACTCATTTGAAAACATCTGAGAGTTTCCCTCAGGTCGAGGTCATGGGAAAAGTATCTTGTAAGGTTATAAAATGCTCTTTTTGACAAGATACCGTAAAACACCAGTGTACGTCACTGATAGGCTTTCTCTGAAATAACCACATCATCGTCACCCAAGTGGCTGAACTCACTGAAGAGAATCTTTTTTTTTTGCTTTCTATCTTCCAAATTACCTTCTTAACTTGAATATAATGAGTGATTTTAATATTTTTTTCCTTTGAGAGAAGCCACTCATCAATCAACATGAACCAATGTTAGAGAATGTACTTATTTCATTTACACGTGTAAAGCATTTAAGAGACTTTTATCACATAACCAAGTGTGCAAGGAGCTGCATTCAGCATTCAAAGCCTTCCAGGGATGCTCAGGGCCCCTCGAGTTCTCGAGGGGCGGGTTAGTATGCATGAGAAGTCTGTGCACACACAGAAGATGCTGTCTGCTCATGATGTCGGCCAAACAGTGGCTGGAAAGGCACGTGCTTTCTGGAGGAAAGCAGGACCACAAGACTGCATTTTTGCTTCCTCCTGAGACACAATACTACACTCGGGAAAAATACCATCCTAAAGAGTACAGGAAATAGATGACATCCACAATGAGAGTGAGTGCTCTGGTCTCATTGTAAAACAAAGCAAAAACAGAAACACAAACAGGCTAGAACCAAACACAGTGGAAGAGAAAGCTTACAATGGGATAATGTTGCCAACAGAAGGAGAACAGGCTATATTTTATTTTCCCTAGTATTTGGAACACACAAATTGCACCTCTCAGAACAAAACCATCTTAGTTCTGATTAGGCTACATGGCAAGTGAAACCAGATCTGACCTTTCAAATGTGGATAATGAGAGGAGCACAGAGCATGCATTAAAAGGGAACATGCGCAGGACCATGCAAGCAGACTCTGCTTTCTCTTTATCCTCTAACTGGCAGGGGATGTAAAAAGTCCACAGTATAGAGCCTCCAAATATGAAACAAACCAGCAGCCGCAAACCAATTTTCCATCCTCTTGGTACCCAGAGCCCTGCGAATGCCAGTGAGAGAAAAAGGAGAGGGAAGAGGCAGCAGGAGGGAGAGAGGGAAGCCCTGGGCCACATGCCAGCCGAGGCCAAGCCTAGAGAACCAGCGCCACCTCTTACCTGGGCTCAATCCTCTCCATCTTCAGGGGTGATCTCTGTCTCTTTATGGACCACTACTTTGGTCACTGACATGTCAGGGTGCTGCTCTTTGGCCTCTTTAATTGCCTGAGCCAGTGCCTATCCCCAGGAAATCACAGAAGGGCAAAGACAAAAAGGAGGTGGGACGTGCAAGATCAGAGCCAGGTGGAGACTTATGAGCAAGATCTATATACACAATCTACAAATGGGATACAATGACTGCAAAGGGGGGTCATACGCTGCATATTGGAAAGTTAATTCAGAAAACCGTTTAGACTACAGGCTGGACTAGAAGGACAGCTCTGGGAAGAGTATGACCAGTTAGTGTTTCTCTGTCTCCCTGCCAGGGTATCTACCCTCTCTCACACGCTACCTGGTCATGGTCAATGTCCGCGTCTCCCGTGATGACGATTCGCTTCTCGATTCTCGTCTCTGAAATGCCTCCTTTCACAGTCTGAAAGCAACAGATAAGCATGATGAATTTACCGTCACTGTTGACTGGGGGAAGTGGCGGAAAATGCTGACACAGCTTTAAGTTGCATCATTCATATTTTAAGAATTGAGACAGAATCCTATGGCAGTTATTTACAATTGTTAATTTCAGAAGTGAAGCCAGAATAGAGCGAGCCCTTCGGGTTTGGCTGGCTGGTGTTTCTGGAACATCTACCATATGCTATGCACTGGAGTTAAGGGTCATGCAAAGGGCATCAGAATGCATATTCTTAAACGGAACCTGGCATGTGAGGACAGGTGCACCACAAATACAGCAGCCGTGAGAGAGCCAATGCAGCTGCCTGGCATCCTGATATTCACCTATCTGTTGGTGTGGCCCAACCCAGAAGTTCTGAACAGATACCTTCCTGTATCCGTTCCCTCCCCACTTACTTTGGTGATGTGGGTGGTGGTCGTGGTGCTAGTGGTTTCAGATGTGATCGTCTGTGCGCTCATGAGCACACCTGGCTCCAAATCAGCACCAAGATCAACCTGAACAAGCAAAGGGGGAGACGCCACACTTGAATATTGATGTTACCTCTCCAGACGTCTGCTCTCTTGGTTTAGGGCATGACGATGATTGAATTATCTGCACAATCACTGTGCGGTTCCATCAGCATCTGGGAGCTGCCACTGACTAAAGACTGAATCAGACTTGGCCATTGTTAATGCTCATTAAAACGCTGGGACTTCAGAAATGTGAGCAGGGGCTGGGTGAGCTAGTGTTCTTCCTTATCTATGGCTAGGGAGATAGATTTCTGAGCCTCTTTCTACATTTCAAGTTATGTGAAGACCTGCTTAAGTCACCTGCTCTTCCTGGATCGGTAATAAAATTACACCTACTGCACCATTCTTGATAGAGACAGCTGGGTCCTCTGAGTCTCACCAATTAAGTATCATGTAGTGACACTTAAACGCACGAAGCCATTCAAGGGGTAAAACAGGTGCCAGGGCTCTGGCCTTCATAGACTCTTACCTGTGATGATTCATATGTTATGGTTTTTGTTTCTGTGTGAACTACAGGCACTTCCTTGGTAGAAATTTCTAGCTTTACTCCTCCTGGTGAAACACTGCCAAAGCTGATGGTTTCTGTCTTCACAGTTGATGACTGTACCAATGGGAAGCAGGCAGAGTGGCTGTTCAATTTTGCAAACACACACCTTTGTTTTTTTCCCTCCCCTCTTGGTGGATATATATAAGCACGGGTTGGTATGAAATAAATGTTCACATTTTACAGGGGGGTCAGTTGGGGAATGAGGTACAGGACAGATACATGTCAGTCTCCCAGAATTCATATGGAATGTGCCAGGTGCAAGAAAATATTTCGAAGGAAATTGAAAAAACCCACTTTTTTACATTCCTTCTCCTCCATCTCATAAACTAATTGTAATAGATTAAAAAATAATAAATTGGCCTTTTATTGAAAAACTTCTTAGACAGAAGGAACAAGTACTAAGACACTGAACCACCGCCCCTCACCCCACCCCCATGTACTTCAGGAATTTCAATAAAAGAGAATAAAGAATAAATTCTAGCACTTGGTGCCTGGGCAAGCCTGGTTTTGGTCCTTCTGAATAAGTACACTGCTCAGAAATAAATTTATCAAGTTTTCTAATATCTTGGCAGGCTATGCATCTCCCAGGTTTACTGCCAGTTACAGTAACTGCAAAGAGAGTAGAAACCATTTCCTGGAACGTTAGAGTGTGAATAATCATTATATATGTTTGCATGGGACTCCAGACCAGCATGGAGACCCCATAATTGCCATGCAAGAAGGCAACAAGAGGAGAAACAAACTGCTCTTGGAAAAGGCAGAAAATTAAACCTAGCCCTGCCCTTATGCTTAACTAAATTTCAGGGACTTACTTCAGCACTAAAAGTAACATTAACCGCTAGTTACCTCAAAATGAGGTTTCTGTTCCAAAGCTTCAGAAATGTGGATGGCTGCACTCTGCTCCTCCTCTGGCTCTTGGGAAGCAGCTGCCACCTCTCCCTGCTCGAGGACAGCTTTGTCGGCCACCTCCCCTTTTTCCTCCTTCGCTCCCTCAGTCAGAGCAGCGACCTCCTCCCCTTTCACATCAGAAGCATCAGCAGATGCCGCCTGGGTCACAGCATCCATGTCATCTCCAGCTGCGTAAGAAGCATCCCCACTCTCATGCACATTCGTCACATGTCTTTCCTCCACCAATGCCGTATCCCCCACCAAGAAGGTGCTAAGTGGCTGGGGGTGCTGGGTTGTTTCCGTCTTTATTTTGCCAGACTCCATCTTGGTTTCTGTTTTCTGCATGGAAAAAAAACTGTGGTGTCAGTGTGACTTTCCATAAAGCAAAGGTCAGAAAGCAAAAAAAAAAAAAACAACAAAAAAAACAAAAGCAGCCACTCACCAGGGTACCTAAAGCCAGTACCAGTGCTTATAACCAGCAATGCTTAGAGAAAATATAAATTAGCTTTCATTCCCCCCACCAGAATCTCTGATGCCTGCCCTCCGCTGACACATAGCCTCGAACCCGTGCTGCTTCTTCGGATGTCGCAAAAGAAACAAGAGTGCAGTATAAAACGCAATTAAAAAACCAAAACAAAATGAAAGCATCGGAGCACATGCATATTGGTTTTGGCTGCTTCCTTAGACCTAACAGTTGACATAAAATGCTTTAAGAAATTAAATGCTGTTAAAACGTCTCAGCACAACTGCTTTCTGAACATCTGAAGTATGTCCTTGTAATGGAACTAAAGACTATGTGATGCAAACGTGGGACAGGCACAGAGGGGTGTAAGTGAAGACCCCTCTCAGGTGTTTAAAGCAAAGCCACTTGGATGCAACACACACACACACACACACACACCAAAAAGGCACACAGAAAAGGCAAAGAGGCAGAGACAGAGACACCGAGGACGGAAACAAATGGCCACCTGCACCCAGCTTTGAGAAGTGGAAGTAACCCCGCCTATGAATTCTGTCGGTTTTCTCGCAGACTCTAATAAGCTGAAGATTTCAGAGCCATCCATGAGCTTTTCTCCAGAAGACTGTTTAGTCTGAGTGAACAGAGAAATGGAGAGTCAAGCACAGAGGTCAGGACACAGGAGGGCATGTACTCATTCACAGCTGGTTAGAACTGTAGGCGCGGGACCCAGAGCGAGGGATGGAGGGATCTACAGACAGATTTAGAAACACATAGGAATGGGAAATCAACAGCAAATCGGGGTGAGCAGGGGCTCTGGTTTGGTAAAGCGGAGAGAGTTCCTGGGGTTAGGGCGGTGCTGGGTGAAGCGGATCCTTTCACCCGGCACCGGCACCGGCACCGCAAGCCCCGACAGCACCACCCCACCTCGGGGACAAGAGCTGGAAATAAAATGGCAGGTGTCTCAATGCTCATGTCAGACCGCGGTAGTGACTTAACCATGAAAACAACAAAAAAGCTTGGGTTGGCGGCTCTCGACGTAAGCCAAACAGCAAGAGAAATGGAAAGGCTCGGGGTGGAAGGGCTGCCTCGGCAAACGTCATGCTGGAATCGGAAACGGCAGCCCAAAGGCGGCACCGGTTACCACGACTTGGGACGTGGCCGACTCTGGGACAACATATCGGGTGGTGGCGGCGATGACTGCCGGCTCCCGGGAATATCTCCACTTGGACAGGCTCTTTCTGCGGGGACTGAAGGGCCCCACCTTCAAGGCCGTGGCCTCGCCCTCCGGGCTGGCATCCCTCCCGGGCACGTAGCTTTTCTCAAGAGCATCATCCTCGGGGCTCTGCTGCCGGGACTCGGCTTCGCTGATGGGGGCCAGCGACTCCGACAGCCTCCGCTCTGGAGTGTGGACCTCGGTCCCCGTCCTGGTCCTGTCCTCGGTGAGGGCTCCCAGGACCTCGAACTCTGCCAGGACAGGGCGGGTCTTCACGGACTCGGCTGGTCCCGGCTCAAGAGGGGAGGGGGACACCACCTTCTCCCCTTCTTTGACTTTTCCCGTCATAGTGACAATTTTTCCAGACACGGTATCGTAGGACTTCCCGAGTGTGTATATTTTCTGTTTGTTCTCTTCCTCCAAGTGCACTTCTCGGGCCAAGTCTTCGAAGCTCTGCACTTCAGTGGCGCTAGATCCTAACAGGTCGGCGAGGGTGTCATCAGCTCTGCTGCCCACGGGCACCACCTTGTACGCCACAATCTTTTTCGAATCACCATCAACTACCTCAGTGGGTATTTTGTCTACAATAACCCAGTCCTCTGTGCCCTATATTTGGAATATAAAAGCTAAATTAGAAGTTCTGATGGTATCTCATTTCTAAAATAAGAATCCTTTAAGGCAACCAGGGTGAGAGCTACACTCAGGCCTGGGAGGTGACTGCACAGGGCTGGGGTTATTTTTATTAATTATGGCTGCAATCTCTTCCCATCTGAAGTTTATTAACTCTGACCTGCAACTTGGAATACGGTCTGCGTGTAGACTCACAATTTCAGATTTCTTGAAATACTTTGGTGGTAAATTTTGCAAAGACTATATTTATCTTATGCTAAATGTCTGATCATTTTGTATGTCAAGATTAAACAACATTTTCGAAGCTGTTGTACAAGTTATTTAGCTTTACTTGTGTGGACATAGAAAAGGCAGTTTTCCATGTGAAATAGAACACTGTACTTCGTATCTGTTGTTCTCACAAAGAATGTGCCAGCATTTCCACAAATTTCTGTGAAAACCATTTTCCATGTTTGTGAGTTACGCTTCCTTATATGGGAGACGGAATCCACCCCAGCACTTATTATCCAGTAAGTATTCAGTGCACCTGTGTCCCAGGCATTGTAATGAACTATTTCCCACTGTTAGGACACTGTCAGAGCCTTTTAGAAATAGGTCACAGTGGTCTGTACACTGTTCTGATTTTATTTACAACCGAAGTTCATCGTCTCAGGAGTTTCTTTGCCAGTTTCCTTAGTGTTAGTTCCAATAAGGCAGAAGAAATGGAAGTTATGAAACTTCTGTATTTGGGGAGCCTACCAGGACATTAGCAGGTAACTGGTCTAACAGGTTACAGAGGGAAGAGAAACCAAGCCAGGAGCAAGGGAGCACCTTGGTTTACATAACTTGGACGTTTGCTACTTTCGTATTTATCCTAGCCTGAATCTAGAAATAGGTGGGCCTTAAGAAAAAGGATTACAGATCCATCTATAGGCTGGTGCCAGATTAAACAAAATGAATTGAAAAATAACCTCTAGGGTCGATGGGACAGTTTTCTGGAAAATGATTTGATGAGAGGTAACCACAGAGCCTCCTTCCTGAATTTCCTTTATCAAACTCGGCTAGTGGGAAAACCAATAAAAGTTCAGAACTTTCAAAATCAGTCAAGGTCATCTAAATTAGCATCACTCTATGGGTGAAAGAGGTACTAAAAGGTCCAGTAATATCATTACAAAGTATAATCATAATGCTTCGATGACCACACACAGATATGATCACCTAGGAGCAAAAGCCACGAAGAAACGATAGCTAACGGATAACTAAAACAGTAACAAAATTCCCTATTTCCCTCCCCAGAATCTAAGCAAAAATGATATACCTACCTTAGTGGCAAACAAGGTAAATTTTAAAAAGAAAGGAAAAACTACAGACATTTTAATGACACTGAAATCTGAAGAGCAATTTCCTTCTGGAAAATTCCTTCATGTTTGTTTTTTACCTGAGACTCAAAGAATGGAGAGCTTCCTTGCTGCAAAAATAGAACCTTTTCAGAAATCTCTCTTTCTTCTTTGGTCTGTTTGAATAAAGGGGGTTGGGTTGGAGAAGAGGAAGCAGACAGTTTCCAAAAAGGCAAGTTAGGAAGAGAGTTCTTTTCTTGTGCTACACATATAATACTCATTCATTTTTTTTCTGAAGAAGTAAATTAGTGTCTATTAACTTGGAAAATGGTCTGAAGCCATCTCAACATTTAATAATTATTTCCAAAGAGTAACAGATTATGTTTTGAATCTCCGGTGTTTTTAGGATTCAAACATTTCTCATTTCTACAAACACAGAACATGCAAGAGTGGCATAAAGAGCTTTCTAGAATTTCAGTAGTGTCCACATGTCAGTGATCTGCAATACTGTAAAAGTGAGCATTAAAATGAAAATGTTAAGATTAAAAAAAAATTAAGTTAGGAGTAAATCCTCACTTCCATGTCTGACAAATTCTTGATCATATTCCCTACTGAAGTGCCGCCTGATACAGAGAAAGGAAATACACATGGGTCACTGCACTAGCTACTAATCTGAAAAACCCAGTTATGCCTAGATTGATGTCTTTATTCCACAAATAAACATAAGGTTATAGCTTATTTGAACTTTTATAACATGGCAAATAATCCTGAAAAGTCAACTTCAGAATATCTTGGTGAAGAATTAAGTATTTCAAGTCATACTTGTCTTTAACATATAAAATTTAAAAGGACACTAAATATGTTATGTTAGAACAGTTTTTTCCCTTTCATCTTTTTGTTGCTTCCTTTAGTACTAAATAGGCATAATTCAAGGGGCAATACGTTAGCTACCGAGCCTGTCTCTGTGCACAGCACACGACTGCACAGCATAGTGAACAAAAGGATATTTTGGTTAAGTCATCTAAAAATAATAAAAGTACAAAGTTTCTGGACGAACGGAACTTTGAAAATAAACCCTCTTGTTGATAAGCAATATAATTTTATGAGAGGTATTTAAAATTCCTAGGTATGTATCTACAAAGCTATCAGTACTATATTTAATCGTTTGCCTGCAAGAGGTTATAGAGGAGCATCTGGAATGTTCTCTGGAATGACCTGCTGACAGATTTTGATAGCATCATCCTCATATGCTCCTTTTAAATGAGGAGCAAATAAGACATTTCGAAGGGGGGAAAAAAAAATCCCTGTCCTGCCCCATTTTGGAGAAAGATATTGCAAGAGACAAATTGTACCATGTGGAATCATTCAATGTGGATTTATTTTTTAAACTTTCAATCATAGCCTCTTTTTTAAACAGAAATAAGAAACAGGAAGTCAAAATTATAGATACTTTTCAGAATACCACGGCTAGGCCTCTAATTATAATCACTGAACTAAATATTTTCCTACAGTGAAAGCTTAAAAAAACAACAGCAGTGTTTTTCAGCATATCCTGTTATCTGACATCAACTAATTTTAAAAATGTCTGTGTCTGTAATTAAAAATGTCCACACTGTCTGCATCCAGAACTGTGCATGTCCCATAATAACGGAAAAGGGTAACATAAGGGAATAGATGTTATCATTAAATCCTGTATACTGTCAACCCCAATCCAGGGAGTTCTGCTAAAGTTAAGAGGTACTGATAAAGAAAAGCTGATAATCGAAACATTTACTAGAGGTTAAGACAGAGTCAGATGCACACCCTATTTCATTTAGTTCCTTAAACGTTCATGCCTGTGTCATAACTGGGACACAAAGCCCTACAGTGGCATGCAAAATTCACAGAGGTGTCACTTGCTCAGATGATTAAGGGTCTCTATGGAGCTGTGACTTTCATTTCTGCTCGGGCCAGGGGTTCTCAAATTGGGCTGTGAATTAGAATTATGCGGAGAGCTTTTAAATAAGAGTAATGTGTGGGGTGCACCTCTGACTAATTAAATCAGATTCTGATGTAGAACCCAGGCGTCGGTATTTAAAAAATCTTGTAGGTGATTGTAATACCCATCTAGAGTCACACCCCAGGGTCTGAATGGAAAGTCACAGAAGTCAGATTCACAGAATGGAGATAATTCTCTCTTATCCATGAACAGATGATCCATAGTGAATGCATATTTTGCCCAATTTAAGGCCCATCCAAGACCTGAATAGCAAAAGTAAAGCTGGGCAAGAAAGCAGAAAAATGCATAAAGAGAGTTGATTCTAGTTAATCATGGCAGTTGTGTTCTATAAAGTGAACACTGAATTACTGAGTACTGAACCACAGCTCCTAGGGGAAAGAGAGGGTCAGGTTCCCGGGAGCTTCTGGTCATGAAATTTTCGTTAACTGATCAAAGCATAACCTTGTTTTATGTGTGTTTCTGTTTAAAGACCCCTTATTTAATATCTATTATTGATCCATTAACATCAAACTCACAGCCAGCAGCACTATCACTTATCCTGAACAAAGCATATCTGACACACATATTTTCCTATAAGGCACATCTCAGCCCTCTTGTAGTTGGGAACACTAGACAGCACTTCAGCACTATGCCTGGAGGTCGTTTTAAATAGCAAAATCACCACCAAAAAACACAAAAAAGCAAAAATGTGGCACTAAACAGGCTGTGAAACTTGTTGCCTGTTCACCTTTACCTGGGAAGGTGTGCCTTGAGCAATTTTATTTTTTTAATCACATGGTACCTGTTTGTGAATTATCGTGAAAGCGCTGTTAATATTGATTTTAGGGTTACAATAAGTTTTAGTGAGTAGGTGAGTTTGCACAATAAGGAATCCATGAATAGGGAGAGTTGACTGTATTACGCTTACATACTAGTAAAACCACCAGCCACCTTAAAAAAAGAGGACAGTACTGGCATGGCATAGGTGCTAACATGTATTGCATTGTGGTTGGGATTTGGAAACTTTTAATATTCAAGTAACCATGAAGGAATATCTGTCCAATATGGACTAGGCCTAGGTATACCACAAAAGGCTGTCATGGGAAATAGCTGGGGACAGAAGACGTACCTGAAACCCTTCACATCCCATCCATCTATCCTACGTTTGGAGGGCCCTGTATGTGGGTTTGCCTATTTTCCAAAGTTAATGATGATTTGCTATTATTTGCTTCTTTGTGGCATCATTGCTACTTGTCTCCTGTTAACTCAAACATTTGAAACTTGAAACCATTGGCAATAAAATTCCCATTTTATAATAAACGTAACATCATGTTCTTAGAATAGAATCACCATTACTAGCTCACTATATTTCTAACTCCTAATTTTTCTCTAATTGGTCATAAACTGGTTGCATAGAAATAGATTTACTTAGGGTTCGACCACCACAGATAAAGAAGAAAGGTGGTCACATTAAAAATCAGGAGTCATTACATTTTTTTCAAAACAACATTGTATCACTGAGATTCCCCAAAAAATCCAACTAAGTGTGGCGTCACTGAATCAGTTTCTTTACCCTTCTGACACAAGCAATTATTCTTTTGAGAAGTCACTTTAAAAAATTAAGTTACTTATTTTCTTTTAGAAATAATTGGACCTCTTTCTAAACTGGCCAATTATTGTTTAATTAATTTAAAGTGGGTCATATTAAATAAAAGGATAACATCAAATGAGTAATTTACTTAGAAAAATACCTCCCCTCTAAAATGAAAATCTTTTGTTTAGGTGTTTTTAGACAAATATGCTTTGTGTATGCCTACCTGGCTGGGAGGATAAAATTATCTTTTGTGCTTTTCACAAAACCAATAACAAAAGCCAGTATTAAGTTTTAATATAGAAATGAACAAGAATTTGGAGCACAAGAACTTGCCGGGCTGTCTCCAGGGCCCTCAAATGGAGGATAAACTGGGTGTCACCAAGGGCCCCGGGAGGAGGGTCGGATGGGAGCCCCAAGGCGAGGGAAGCGCGCACAGCCCTGACCTCCCAGAAGGGACCTCTCTTCCTCTGGGACTTGAAGCTTCTTGGAGCTGCTTTTTCAGAGCCCCTTTGATAACCAGGGTTAGCCAGCCTTGTTTTTTAGAAGCTCTTCTTTACAGCTAGCAAGTCTCCCAACAATTTCCTCCCTTCCCGGTGGCAGTGGAGTCCTAAGGTACAGCTTCTGCTTTGGCCACTCAGCAGACACTTGAAGGCACTCACTAAGCCAGCTGCTGGTCTCCAGTCTACGTAACCAAACTACTTTGTGCTTCTGCAGAGGACATCTTTCCTCCATCCTTTAATTCTTTTTTTTTTTTTTTTTGGTATGCGGGCCTCTCACTGCTGTGGCCTCTCCCGTTGCGGAGCACAGGCTCCGGACGCGCAGGCCTAGCGGCCATGGCTCACGGGCCCAGTCGCTCCGCGGCATGTGGGATCTTCCCGGACCAGGGCACGAACCCGTGTCCCCTGCATCGGCAAGCGGATTCTCAACCACTGCGCCACCAGGGAAGCCCCATCCTTTAATTCTTTTAAAACAATCCTTTCTTAGGTCTACTGCAGTTTCTCTGCACCAACAGGGATAAGGCATCCACATTGAGGGTAAGTTCAGTGTATTCAAAGCATCACCTCGTAAGTTATTAACATTCTTTGGGGTCATCACCGTTATTCTCTAAGAATTAGAGGATTTAACAAGTGAAAAACATTTCTTTTACTAGTCTAATGACCTAGACTTCGACAGTCCCTTGTTTATTATCACCACCTTTAACTTCTCCAAGCAACTACACGAACTTCCATTCAAAGGGCTGCTACCTCGCGTGTCCCTAAGTGACAGCAGGGGAAGAGAGGCTTGACTTTTTCAGTGGCTACTTATTTTATGTTTTTGTAATGTAATCCAGTATCTGCCATCTTCCGAGCCAGCATGTCCTTCCTTATTTCCAGCCCTTGTAGAAACAGGGTAAACCAAACTTGACCAATTACAATAAAACTTATCTGACCATAACTCATAAGTGGCAGTCTTACTAATAATGCAGGAACTACAATATTTAAATCAATCAGGAAAATCTGAAATTTTTGTGTCTTGAAACTCAAACAATCTGAATGAAACTGATGTTTAATGGTACAGGAATACTTTGGTCACGGGACTTTTCATTTATTCTGCATAAAAAGGCCCTTTACAAAGTAATTCAAATGGAGATATACCTTGTCATTTTTTAAAAAGTGGGATTGGAACTGTCAGGAACATCATGATCGTGGTCACTTTAGATAAACAGCTTTCAAGGGAAGAAAGAAGTTAATATACTAGAAAGATGTCATTTTAAGAAACTACTTCTTGGGGCTTCCCTGGTAGTGCAGTGGTTAAGAATCTGCCTGCCAATGCAGGGGACACGGGTTTGAGCCCTGGTCTGGGAAGATCCCACATGCTGCAGAGCAACTAAGCCCGCGAGCCACAACTACTGAGCCTGTGCATCTGGAGCCTGTGCTCCGCAACAGGAGAGGCCGCGACAGTGAGAGGCCCGCGCACCGCGATGAAGAGTGGCCCCCGCTCGCTGCAACTGGAGAAAGCCCTCGCACAGAAACGAAGACCCAACACAGGCAAAAAAATTAAAAAATTAAAAAAACTACTTCTTTTGAAAGACAGATAAAGTAAGATGATGTGTAACAGCTCACAGTAAGATTAGTACCACTGCCACTGTGGGTCCCACACGATGGGAGCCTTGAAGTAACACCAGCTGAATCCTCTACCTTGCTGTACATTTAAAGAGTGATTTCCTACATGGAAGACTTACTCAAAAAGACATGCTGGCCTTTACTTTCCCTATTAAAAACCAAGTAAAAACTGATTATAAGTCATAATATAATATATATGTTTATATATATAAATCAGTTAAAATAACCAATTAAAAAATATATATATATGCTATAAATAAAAATGAAATAAAAAACTGAGTATACCTGTAAAAACCTGGTGTAGTAGTCCCAGAGTAAAGTATGCCCTGAAATGTTATCAACTTCAGAACACTGTTTAGTCAAACATGAGACAATCTCAATAGGCCACATCTTGCAATTGATGAGAAACAGTCATGAATTTTCAAGGCATTTCTTAAAGCAGCAGCAGTACATTCAGAAAATCTTGGTTCATTAATACAGTAGGTCAATGTCTCCCAGCTGTGAATCTAGAATAAGCAGATCTGAACCAGAGTTTCCTTGTTCGTTCCAAAGCACCATGGGATGTAATTACTCACTCCTTGGCCACCTAACATTGTACTGGTTATACACAGACAAGGGGTGAGATTCTCTACTCAGAAGCCTGCCACATCCTTTCCCTGCAGACCCTGCAGAGGAGCAAGGCTAGTGAACAGAAGACAAGTGCAACCCAAAGCCTGAATACCGACCTCTTCAGGTACCAGCGGCTCGATCATGGGTGCCTCCTCCTGCCGGGCGGCTAGTCGCACGGGGGAGGTGGAAAGCCTCTTTTCCCATTCGTTCGTGATGGCAGTGCCCGTGGAGGTTTCTAAAAAGGTTCTTTTCAGCTCACTAATATTGGTCTGATGTTTCATCAGGTCATCTTGGGTTTTATCTAGCTCCTATATTCAGAACATAAAGAATCCAACAGTCAACATTTTACGTTTGTTTTCCTTTCTGCGTGCTCTCTCTCATTTTAAAAGGTCATTATCTCATTATCCCATTAGTAGTCAAAATAAAAGAATTCTGATCGGGGCTCATGACACTACCACAAACACTCTGGTGAAAATGTGATATTTCCAAGGGAAAACAAAAGCTAGTTCACACAAGCATAAAAATCAAAAGTTTCAAAGGTCAACTGTTAAGAGTGTAATTCACATGTAACCAGAGAATTAAAATAAATACACACGCAGGAAAGGGGATCTATGTCTAGGAGAGAGGAAGGAATCAGAGGAAGCTGAGAAATCAACCGCATGTATTCACAGGTGAGAACACACCCTTCATGCATCATGGTACAAGCCCACAGGTTAAGCCACTAAAGGAAAACCAACACACACAAGCATGCACTGGTATATACCAATACCAACCTCTAACATAAGATTACTATGTTTGACATACACATTTTCACCCTTTATTCGCTTAATCAGACTATTCTGAAAAAAGTGGAGAAGAAAGGAAAGTAAGGGACATGATAGTCACATGAACAAGTGTCATCCTCCACACTGCACCAACACACAGTCACCGCCACGGAGCATGCGGCAAGATCTGAACACCACAGATAAACAATGACTTATCACATGCTGGTTTCTGCTTTTGTGTTTGATTTTGAATTTTCTACCTGTTCTTTGAGCTCTGCATCTTCCTCCTGTTCCGACTGCCAGCATCAAGAGAGAGTGGAAAATAGTCTTACCATGCCATCGACTCTAAGATGGAAGGATGGGTCTACGTAAGCCAGCTACATGGGGGTGCTAGTTTGCTCTTATGTGAGAAGACATTTCTTTCTTATATATAAACCACAACGTTCTCACACACAAATTATGAATCTTAATAAGAAGACAGGAGCAAAAGATTCCTTGCCCCACGGGTCTCTGACATTTTAACCTGGACACTTCCAAGTGCGATGAGCCCACACGTGTGCTTGGGAGGTGACAGCTAGGACTTGGCGGGCTGTCCTTAAAAGACGTTAGCAACGGTTCAGGAAGTGGGGGAAGCCAACATCGAAATTAAAATTCACAAAAACGGCTATGAATATCCAATGATGAGAACTCCCTTGGAGTGTAGGAGTCCTCACAATAATCCTATGAGATTAGCTATTTTGATCCCCAATTTGTAGACCAGAGAACTGAGGCACAAAGAACTTTAACACAGAGGTTCCCGCATTAAAAAATTTCTTGGAACTTTGAATTTCTTGAACCCACCTACTTAAAAATAAATTTGGAGAGGAGAGGGCTGATATGGATGGGGTAAGTGAGGAAATTAAATAGATTACCATCAACTACAAAAAGCAACTATAAGATGCAGTCCAGAGTGAAATTATGGGTGACAAGGGGGTGATGCCAGAGCACATGGCCTTCAGCAAATGGATCACTTTGTCTGGGTCTCAATGGGGACCAGACTGTCTAACCTGCACACGCCACCCTGCACTGCCACTGGCTCCGGAAAAAAGAGAAGGGGAAGCGTTTATAAGAAGTGTTAGGGGGCTGGAGGTATGCTGATTCTACAGAGGTGGTGGGTTCATAGCTCTTCATTTTATTTTTAAGCTTCATAAAAGATATATTTTTTAACATCTTTATTGGAGTATAATTGCTTTACAATGCTGTGTTAGTTTCTACTGTACAACAAAGTGAATCAGCTATATGTATGCCTATATCCCTTCCTTCTCGAGCCTCCCTCTCCCCCCAGCCCCACCCCATCCCTCTAGGTCATCACAGAGCACAAAGCACCAAGCTGATCTCCCTATGCTATGTAGCAGCTTCCCATTAGCTACCTATTTTACACATGGTAGTGTGTATATGTCAATGCTACTCCCTCAAATACCGTATATTAACGCATACAGATGGACTCTAGAAAAATGGTACTGATGAACCTAGTGGCAGGGAAGGAATAGAGACATAGAGAATGGACTTGTGGACACAGGGAGGGGGAGGGAAGGAGAGGCTGGGACGAATTAAGAGAAATTTAAAGTAGTAGTATTAAAATATTTTTCATTTACAGCATACCTAAGGATTACAATGAAATTTACTGAATGTATCAGTAGTTACATATGACTAATTCTTACAAAATTAAGATGCAATTGTTATATTTGGTATAGAAAATGATTACCTTGTAATCAGTTTATATGTGATTGCTTAAAAGAACCAGGATGATAGTTTTACAGTATTATCTCTAAATTAAAAAATGATGACTTCCAAACTTTGAACTGAACTCTGGCATTTCCAAAGGAAGAAACAATTAAACTCCATTTTGAAATGTTTTTCTTAACATATTTTCAATGAAGTGATGTATAAATACTACCTATAACATTTTTAGTTCTTCCTAAATACCCCAAATATTGGTATGATTGGATACTGTAAAAAACAACCTAGGGCTTCCCTGGTGGCACAGTGGTTGAGAGTCCGCCTGCCGATGCAGGGGACGCGGGTTCGTGCCCCAGTCCGGGAAGATCCCACATGGCGTGGAGCGGCTGGGCCCGTGAGCCA
Organism: Kogia breviceps; assembly: GCF_026419965.1. Classification (NCBI taxonomy): domain Eukaryota; kingdom Metazoa; phylum Chordata; class Mammalia; order Artiodactyla; family Physeteridae; genus Kogia; species Kogia breviceps. The sequence continues at coordinate 57,241,183 of NC_081324.1, forward strand.
TGGCCGCTGAGCCTGTGCGTCCGGAGCCTGTGCTCTGCAGCGGGAGAGGCCACAGCGATGAGAGGCCCGCGTACCGCAAAAACAACAACAACAACAACAAAACACAACAAAACCTAATGTTAAACACTATCACAAAGTAAAAAAAATATTCTGTTAGCACTTTAGGAAATGAACATTTTGACTTCCATTACTATAGATAACTATTGTTTTTACAGAAATTTTAATTAGTTACTGGTAGAGAAGATTTAAAAAACAATGTAAGCCATACACGTATTTAATGAACCCTGAAGAATTAACAAAGGATAAATAAGAGCATAGTATCACTGGTCAATGTGATAATTTTTTTTTCCAATAAAGTACTGACAGTAATTTGTTAATTTTCTTTTCCTTGGAAAATTCATTTCTTTTGAGTGACCCAGAATACATCCAGGCTATGAAAAATGAGTTAAGAGAAGTATTATAATTTTAACAAGCATTTTGACCATTTGAGATTTTAAAGTATATCTGTATCTAGTCAATAAGCTAATTACATAAATTGTACCACCCACCCCCAATTATGGCTATCATGTGTAAACACGTGGGATAAGGGAATACATTACACACTACTGCATATAAAATAGATAACTAATAAGGACCTACTGTATAGCACAGGGAACTCTACTCAATACTCTGAAATAACCTATATGGGAAAAGAATCTAAAAAAGAGTGGATATATGTGTATGTATCACTGATTCACTTTGCTGTACACCTGAAACTAACACAAAATTGTAAATCAACTCTACTCCAACAAAAAGTTCTTTAAAATTATTACCAATTTAGCCAAGGGTTCTCAAAATGTGACCCTGAACTGGATAGAGTCACTGTCACCTGGGAACTTGTTAGAAATGCAAATTCTCCAGTCCTACCCCAGACCCTCTTCTGAAGGAGAAACAGGAGGATGGGAACCTCCAGATGACTCTGATGCAGGCCAGAGTTTGGGAGCCACTGGTCTAGGCAGTAGAATATGTTTAACTCCTACTGTTAAAAGTAGAATTTCTCTCCGCTCTAAAAGGCAATATGCAAAGCTCCTAAACGCAGAAGCAGCATTTTTGTTAGGCAACGGGGGGCACGCACGGTGACTGCACCAACCTCGGTGGCGGTGGTTTCCCCATCAGCGGCAGTGTCTGTGCGCTCACTGTCCGTCTGTGGATCACAGAGGTGATCAGGTTCCAGGAGGAAGGCAGCAAGAGAAAACAAACCATCCGGTCAAGCGGGCATGCCCGGGTCCTACCGTTCAGTCCCTTTTTCTGTGCTCTGTATCGAACTACCTTCCCACAAGAATGCAGGTTCAAACAAAAGCAAAAGAAAGGCCAGAGCTAGGTTCCATCAGCAGAGACACTCAGAGGAAGACCAGAGGCACACGGCCTGCGGAACCACAGGACGTGTATTAGCCAAGCTGACATGTCTGCTGCCATGTCATTCTTTCCCCCATTTTTAACTGAAACCCCGAGAAAGAGCTCCTAAAAATGTTTAATGCAAATAAAATTGCTGTTTATATATTTCTAAAAGAATTCTAGGAATAAGGTCACATTTGAAAAGTAACTTAACATGTCAATTTAAATAAAAAGCTACTATTAACAGTCACTGGACTTTCAGCCCCTCATTTATAACATTTTGATAATTTGCATCCATCTAAGACCATCAGGCTGTCTGCATTACCTTTTAATTACAAAGAGCACATGCCAGTGACTCACAGGCATGTTTTACATATGAAAAATGTAACTCAATTCTCAAGTAGGATTGCTAACTAGATATTTTTAAGACTATATGTTGTTTATTTTGTCCCACCCTCCAATAGAAAGAGGTATAGAGAAGTATGTAATTAAATATCTCGTTCCAAAGTAAACATTCAAATGAAGCAAATAATAATAATAGTTATGAAAAATAAGGAGAGAAGGAGGGAGAGAGACATCTACCTGGACACAAATAAAACAAAGCACAGCATTTGACAGAGCCTAGGCTTTCAAGGGAGAATTACAATAGTAATTTCAAGACTGATTTTTAATCTGTTTTTATAGCGGTTTATGATTTAAAACAAAATCGTTTTTTTCTGGAGGAGAGACGAGCCACAGCCATTGAAATTGGGACATCTCAACGTCCTATATAATATTAACTGACTTTCCCTTCTCAACTCTCAAACTAGTCATTATTTAAAGTCCCTCGAGCAAAGTTGTGCGATTAGTAATTTGTCAACAAAAATCCAAACTGGGGGCTCTACGGTTGTGAATCTGCCTCTTAAAATAATTTCTCATTGCAAAGACCATGGATTATCAGCGGGAGGGCTGGGAGAGTGCTCTTTATGTCTACATGACTCTGGCTGGGTTGACTTCTTGATCCTCTCCCAAACTTTCATTTTCTATATTCCTAAAAGAAAAGGAGTTGGATTTCATGCTTGGCCTGTGCACCTGAGGTCTCCATCCTGGCAATCTGCTCCTGTGCCTAAGAGGGAAATCCTTTTCAGTAGGTTGGTAAAGAAAGCATGCTGAGAGCTTTCATGACCCGACCACCTTGGCAACACCTGGAGGCAGGTGGCTATTAATTTTCTTATCAGGGTGATCACTGCTAGGGCTTTAGCATGGCTTCACCAACTGACAGTCTAGGGCAAGGCCAGTTTGATTTAGGAAGAGAAGCAAGTCACCGTTCAAGGGTATGGGGTAACCCGAGGAAATCTTAGGCTTTCAAGAACAAATAAGAATGACTTGGGCTCAGTGTGCTAACTAGTTGTGTCAAAGTCTTCGAAAGTTCTTGAAAGTATTTCTCCTCCTACTTTGATTATTTCCCTTATGGCTTTAGAATTCACTTCAGCAGCTTTCCAGGCATCTTGGCACTGGAATTACTGCCATGGTTAAGAGTGAGGGGGTCTCAGGACAGACTGACATCAGCTCAAATCCTTGCTATTTATTTAACTCTGGGGCACAGGGGGCAGGTTTCATATTTTAATCCCAAATTCCTTCTTGGAAAATGGGGAAAATCATAGCCCTAACTGTATCAGGTAACAGATGCTAAGTCTTTATGCAATGCCTGACACATACACACAGCTAAAAATGCCTAGAAAAATCATAAATATTGATATCAAAATAGTATGTCCTAAGTATTGCTATTATTTTTCCTAGCTATACACAAATAAATAGCAGCTTAGGCCATATCTAAACTCCCTCAACCTCTTACTCAGCACCTAGTCAGTCATTCAACAAACATAGTGCCTGATCAATAAACAGTTAATGACTGAAGTATTAAAGGTTGAATAAAGCAGCTTTTATAGCAACTTTTATTTATATAATATCCTATGTCTAAGCAAAACTGCAAAATGTATGGCATGCCGTGGACTATCACATAATGCGTTTACACCATTTAAAATGTTAAATCAAGTGATTAATCTTTTCCTCCACACTTCATCCATCTCCTTTTTTGTTATTATCAAAAAATTCTTCACAAGTTGACACATAATTACGGTGAGCTAAATTCATCTTATGTCTCTGGACATATGTAGATGATTTAGCATTCGGCCCCTCCTTATCTGACCAAAATGCTAGAAGGACAAATGAAAAAAAAAAAAAAAAAAGCTAACAGCTCTGTAGTTTGAAATGATTACAGCTCTCTGCACTGGGTTTCACTCTTGAGAAGGGGACTAATTAAGCCACTACCACACGTGACAGATGTAAGCAGTGATGATAAAATATTTAAAAAGAATTAGAGTCATTAGTGATTTTGCAAAACCAAAGGACAGAGCTGAACCGTATGTTACAAAGTCATCCGGTTTAGCTGCCAAAGCACTTGAGGCCCAGGGAATAAAACAAGGCCGTGTCAACAAATGGTGAATTTTTTTTTTTTTTTTTTTTTTTTTTTTTTTTTTTTTTTTTACCTGAATGACCTACATCTGAGTTCTCTAGCTCAGCTTGAACCAGAGCTCACAGCTCTTAACACTTGGGGTTGAGACGACATTGAACAGATGGCCAAATACAAAGTCATGTGGCAGGAGAGCCGTCATGGGTGACCGAGGCTGGAGGGGAGGACTAGGAAGGCCGCCTCGGCCAGAGCTGCTTCACGGTCTCAGAGGAGGGTTTACATGTGGGAAACACCAGCCACGCGGCCTCCAGCTTGCGAGGAGTAACTGCTGTGATTTGTTTTGCTGATGTAATGCAGACATGCCCAAGTTGAACATTAATTTTCATGCACTGATTACAACAAGATGTACACCCTGGATTAGGCACAAGATCTGTGTGGTCTGCTACATAAAAGTTCAGTTATTTAAAATGCAGAAAAACATAAAATGGCAATCTTTTCGCCTTCTGTTAGCTTGATGACTAGCTCCATTGCTAAAGAACAAAGATGTGCAGGTTGGAAACCAGCTAATATTATAAACAGTTTTTGTAGATAATACTGCATTCGTAATGACTGTAGGTTTGGACCTACATTATTTGATTATGTCGCTACTATGAGAAACAGTGATATTCAAACCTACGATTTAGAGTGGTTTTTCTCTTAAAATATTTTCCACGTACGAAAATAGTTAACACAGAGATAGATCTGGAGCTAAGTCACAGAGGATCCAAGAACCTTGCAAAGGGCTCTTAGGCAATATCAAATTGAAAAGCCTAAATTTTTCTTGAGAACATCTTGGAGACCATTTCCACTTTTTCCTGCTGCTGCAAAGAAACAGTCATAATACCACTAAATATAGATATGTACCTTACAATGCTATCTACTCACAGGTGCAGCTCGGATTACCATTTCTAGCGGAGCATAGAACTGAATAGACTTTCCTTTTTTAGTGTTGCTTTGACTGCGATTTTCTTTTTTAATGCTAGGTGTATTGGGTTTGGCTCCTGACACAAAACCCTCCAGAAGTGCTGGAGGAGCGGTGGGGAGGGGGAGGGGGGGGGCAGGCGTAGGCAGGAGGGTGGGTTTCAGCCAGGGGCCTGTTGGCACTGCTGTTCTTTTTCCCTACGTTCTATTTAAAGGCTGCACAAAGGGAAACCGCTGGGCTGTTCACACGGCAATGGAGTGGAGGGAAAGGGGAAAGCAATGAAGAGGAAACACTACCGGCTAGGACGTCTCCTCCCCCAATGGCTCGGATGAGGGACAGGGGCCTGACAGGCAGCCTGCTTTCAAGGATGGAGGCTGAAGGCTCAAGTCCTTTCCTGGTCGCTAGCCGCAGAGGCCCATCCAACTACTCCAGCCTCACGCTGGAACTGAGAGAATGGGTGCCACCCAACACATGCCTTGGCGTTGCTTGTACTCATGAAATTTCAGCCCATTTTTACAGCGTATGGAAACCTAACAGGAGTCTTTCCTGATGGTGTTTGGAAACTGCTGTTTTCAACCGCCGCTCTTTCTGGTCCTGCCGATGACCAATGTCACTGAGCGTTTTAAACGGCTCAAGCCCTTCTTTCTGACCCAACACACCCACGGGATCGGGCTCCCCTCATGGAGTAACAGTGACGGTCTGGCAATGACAATCAAAGAGCGGCGGGGGCATTTCAGAATCTCCAGGGAGGAGAGGGAGGCATTTACAGTCTGCCTCGGAGAGCTGCCCCGAGGACGGTGATGCACCTCGACGGCAGTGCTCTCTCCCGCCGCACCCCGAGCATCCTTTACCTGGTGCAAATCACCACTGTGCATCATTACATCAGGGTACATTTTGGTGACTTGCCGCCAATCTAGTTCAAAGTTACTCATCTGTCTTCTGTGTCACTTCCTTCATTGAATGAGAACCGAACAGAGCCTTTAAGTCGACCCTGAGTTCTTAGGTAGCTAACGGGTTATTTATTTACAATTGGCTCACGGCTGAGTCCTTCCCCACCCGCTGGAGTCGGTGGGTGGCAGTGCAGTTCCGGGCCGGGCTCAGCCTGCCGCGACCACATGGTGTTGTGCCTAACCCCGGGGCCGGGTCACACCCCCTGCACACAAAACCTCTGCACAGATTGGCACAGACGATAAATGAGGCTCTGAAAGTAGGACCACTATCGCAGCAGCCGTCTGAGACTGTTTCGGACCGCGGCCCCGAGCACGACAGGGACGTGTGTTCTATGCCGAGGTACACACCTCTTCCTCTGAACTGTCACTCGGGTCATTGTCTAGTGAGGCACTCAAGGAGGCCGCCTTGGGCTCCAGGCAGCAGAGGCACAAAGCCAGAGGGAAGGAGAGAGTGAGGGCGTATGGCACTGAGAAGGAGGCGGAGAGCAGGAAGAAGAAGATGAAGAGGACGCAGGGCACCAGAGAGGGTGAGCGGATGGGGAGGTAATGCTGCAAGCTCTGGGGCAGGAGGCTGCTCTCGGAAAGGTTGGGGAAAGACAGGTAGCCATCGTCATCCAGAAGAGAGGGGAAAGACTCGGGGAGCTGCAAGGAGAAGGAAAACAGGGTGGTCCCTCTGCCTGGCTGCTGTTTGTAGGTAAAAGCCACATCGTGGTCCCCCAGGCACGGCTTTCCTCGGCCGTCAGAGTCCGAGGCGGGCTCCCCGTGCAGGTGCCCGGGGTCTATGGCCGGCTCGACCCCCGGCGGGGGGTGCCCGTTCTCCTTACACCTCCTGCGGAGCCCTGTGGGAGATGCAGGGGGAGAGCGGGCTGATGGGGGGGAGGGGGGACATGAGTCAGTGCCAAGGCCGGGTGACTGATGTGAGAGAGACAGCGAGAGAGACAGAAAGCAGCGAACAGAGGTGCAAAAGGACAAAAAGAAAACTGCAATTAGTTAATTTTCTTATGGGTACCGAGAAAAAAATCGTCAAACAAGAATTTCAGCACTAGGGTTGTTTGTGAATTTTCAAGTATTCAAGCTGCATGCCAACGCTGCCATGAATGGCCGTTGTTTTCCCATTAGTCCCTCAAGTCAAACACAGGGTGGGCTTGAAAAAAAAAAATCAGAACCAAAGGTATCTGTGGGTAATCTCAATGACTGCGTTTCATATGATCCAAAACTTCTGTTTAGACCAACAACTCTAGAAATTTTTAGGATGCTGAGAGCAAATGTAACTCTCTGATAACTTAAAACCAAGACTTTCAGTAACTTCTCCTCATCTCCAGCTACCAGATCTGTTACTAGGGTTCAGTTGGATTAAAATGACAATGAATCCAATTTTTGATGATTAAAAACAAAATCTCTAGCATTAGTTTTCCTTGGTTAGTCAGTTACAGGCAAAGCAGGTGGGTTTCCAAATCAAGAAGTTTCTGACCCCACTCCTACCCGTAAGGAGCTCCAATTAGGGAATTCCACAGTGAACACTGTAGGAACCTTACCTCTCCATAAAGCACCGAGGCTCTTTCGAAAACTCCTATTTTGGCCCGTTTCCCATAATGTACACGGGGGAGCTTAAAGAAGTGGTTTCAAACAAGCTAACTAGCAAAAAAGAATGTGTTTTCTTGTGATGTGGTTTATCAGCATTTACTTTGTATTACTTGTGGTCCATAAATAGTAGAAAGTTACAATTTCCCCACCTTCCGGTTTTTCTTAGAGGAGCGGTAGGCTTAAGCCGCCTGGTTTGAGTCCTTAAGGGGCCGATCAAGGCAGGCATCCCCACGGAGGCGCTCCTGGGGAGGGGCACGCAGGCTTCTGCAGGGCGAGTAAGGTTCTTTACACCCTTCCTGGTCCCCACAGTCTCCGTGACCACAGCCAGCTTTCTCTGCAGGTGGTGGAGAAACGCCGAGCGAGAGGGGTGGGAGAGGCAAGCAGATGCCAGACAAGACCCAGGGCCAGCGTGGAAGCTGCTATAGCCGAGTTCAAGGCAAGGTCACCTGGAGCCTGAAGATGACTGAACTTCTGCTCGTGTGTGTGTGTGTGTGTGTACCCACATGCGTGTTTTTGCCTAGTGTCCTGAGAGCATGGACATTATCTGGCCTGCTTTGTGACGGTTATCCAATCCTGACTTGGTAAATATAGAGACAGAGGGTAAGAAAATGCACAAATAAAATTATATCATGGATCTAGTAGAATGTAGAAGTGGCTCTTTTTTTGGTATCAGACAAGTATGTCTTTTCCTAATACATGTGACGTTAAACGCTGTGTCTTAAACAAGACCCTGCACAAATCTCACTGAGCTGAGGATAATGTACAAGTTACAAGCCGCCTTCTGCCCGTGGAGGCTGCCCCATCACCTGGGGTGATCGTTAGTGGGGAAACACACCTCCTCTCAAAGGAATCTAGGGACCAGTCGCTTAATAACTATTTTCAGTAATACATTTTCATCTTGGTTAAAAAATGAGCTCCCTCTACGTTACTTTTTGAAGATAGAGAAGAATGAAATGATGGTTTAATCTTCCATGTTGCTGATTAGAGTGGTTTTTAGAGCGGCTTTTTAAAAAAAATTAATTTTATTTATTTTTTGGCTGTGCTGGTTTTTCGTTGTTATGCCAGGCTTTCTCTAGTCGCGGTGCGTGGGCTTCTCATTGTGGTGGCTTCTCTTGTTGCAGAGCATGGGCTCTAGGCACGTGGGCTCCAGCAGTTGTGGCACATGGGCTCAGTAGTTGTGGCTCGTGGGCTCTAGAGCGCAGGCTCAGTAGTTGTAGCTCACGGGCTTAGTTGCTCTGCGGCATGTGGGATCTTCCCGGACCAGGGCTTGAACCCACATCCCCTGTATTGGCAGGCGGACTCTTAACCACTGAGCCACCAGGGAAGCCCTAGATTGGTTTTTAAAGACAGCTTTGCAGTGGAGGAGATGTAGACAGCCCTTCACCTCCTTCAGCACAAGGCCTTGGCCATGGACTCTCAGAAGGCATCAGGGTCACAGTGCTGCTTCTCGGAGGCTCCGACTCTAAGAGAACAGTCTTCTTGGTCTTTCTAGTCTCCCATGGCATAAGATGGCACCAAGTGATGCTGGCTTAGGGCTCCATCTCATGTAAACAAATCGCTGATCTTTTAAAATCAAACAAAGTGGGACTGGATCGTTTTTGGGGCAAACGACAAGTCATTTACTTTTATGGGGTACTTAATCATATTTACACATCCCTCAGAATGGAGTGCTGGCCTGGGCCACTTCCAGAAATCATGGGACACATGGGCTTTTCAAGTATATCATCTTCTGATGGTGACCTAGTTAGAACCTGCCTTAACTGAAAAGAGTGTAAAAACCGAATTCAGAACAAAGTGCATTTAGCAGCAAAAGTGATCCAAATATCCTTCCATTATGTCCTATCCTGTTTTTATTTTTGTGTTTGGCAAATAAATAATCTTACTCTAAAAAAGGATGATGGATTGGGTCATTGGGATAGTCTAACATAAACAGAATGATGATACGTTTGCCAATCTGCCCATTTAGAGGTCACTGCTAAATTCTTATCCAAAGGAGCATTTTTCTAGAGTCCCAGCTGATTCTCTGCCCTGTACTCTGCATCTGAAGAGCCCATGTGCAAAAGAGCACTTCTGAGTCAAATTTACCTAAGTTTTAGCATAACCTCTAAGTTATATGGCATTTTTATTCTGCTGTTTCCTTTCACTCTGTACTCTGTACATTCCAAGACCCACTCTTGTTTTTCCATTATTATTATGTATAAACCTCCTGGTGTGTTCTTTGACTTTTAGGGAGCTGCTCTGTGACATACAAAACCCCAGACCAGAAGCAGGTTGTCTACATGTTTTTTGACTTTCATTTTCCTGAAAAGTTGCTTTATAGTGATGGACCTCCAGAAATAAACATAATACTTAAAAATAAATTGACTTTTGGATAAAATGAAGTGACCAAGTTCAATGAATAAAACGCCCTGGAGAAATTACTGCCAAGTTCGCCCTCCAGTCTACTGCCAAGTTCGCCCTCCCGTCTTCCCTTGCAAACTTCACCCTTAACATCCCTTTTCCAAAACACATCCACTGGCTACTTTGATGATTAGGTTAAGATGATAAGACTGAGAGAGAGAAACACTGGAAACAGTGTATAAGTACGCAGGCTCTGGTCACTCAGCTACCTGCAGTCAGAAGAAGGGCAAAGCAATTACTGTGCATCTAGACAAATACACAGCCCTGGGTAGGAGGATGGGGCCAGAAACAAAGAAAACAGCTCTAGTGACAGTTCTGAATTGTGAGCCCAAACAGAAAAGTGTAATTCACTACCAAACATTTTTAAGATCTACAGACAGGACAGCTAGCTGTTGAAAGCCTCATGTAGCACCTCAGTTATTCAATAAGAATTTCCCGAAAGTTAGAAAGGGCTTTTGCAGAGGAAAAGTGTTGACAGAGGACATACTAATTTAATAATTGACAACATGAAGGTGACTAATGCTGAGATACGAATTAGCCTAAGTCTTATTCACATTCCTGGCTTACGTCCTCAGTCTTATTCAGGAGTTCTTTAGAGAGTGCACAGGTCGGGGAGACAGCGGGGAGATGTACCTTTCCCTTGGGCCGTACGGCAGCGACTGGTGTGGCTTCCTTGGCCTTTTGCCGTCTGTCCTCTTCCTCGTCCCGCTCCTCCTCTGCCTTTTTCTCCGGAGTCACAGTGGTGATCAAGTTGGTCTGAGAGATGCCCTTTGTTGTTATGTACTGGCCAGTACCAACCTCTGCAGCAGACACAGAATCCTTCATGTATATTTCATGGTTTTCATTCACTGATGCTAAAAGCAAATACAATTGGAGAAATAAAGACCAAAATAGTTAAGTCAGAAGACAGACGGACGCCACCGATTGCTCCCATTACAGAAAAAATACCCCCATAAAATACCAGGTTTCTCCTCAAAAGACAGGTCAGCCCTGCAGGTACTCTCATCTAAGCAACGCCACAGATTCATCTTTCTATGTCACCCATAACTGCGTTTAAGTGTGATTTCAATGCTCATCTCTCAAAGCCACCAGAATAATTTCCATCCACTCTCAGGCTCTCTGGTGAGGACGCATGTGATGGTGGAGGTGAGTGGAAGGACGGGGGGCTGAGTGGCCACCAAGGCTGTTACCCACAGAGTAACTGGCGGGGCACTGGCACCAGACACTTGGGGCAAGTTCCACAACTAACAGTAGACAGACCACTGCCCTAGTGCACTTGACTTTAAACAGAGCTTTGGAAGTGCCACTCATTAAGGAGCACTGAAATTCTTTTTATTATTATTACTATTACTACTAGTATTAGTGCTTGGAAAGTCTATCGCTTCTACAATATAAAATCTACATAAGTAATAATGAAAAGTAACCATCTGGGCAGAGATTATGGAATTCAGATGGTAACTCTATTCAACTGAAGTGCAGAAATGTTTTAATTTCTACTGTGCTTTAAAAAGCCTACCATGATATGCATACATTCATTCATCTCTAGTATTTTGGGAAAACAAGACAAATGTTGCTAATGAAATTCATGCAAGTGCAAAGCACGCAAACATAAGAGATAACACCCAGGCTTTCGTCCCAGCTGAAATGTCTTAGTGAAAGAGATGCTTAATTTAGTTAGATTTTTGAAATTTGGTACTCATTCTTTTAGGTTTTAGGTACCATAAAATTTACTGAAATTTAGAAAGGCTGCTTTTCAAATCATAGGCAAAATTTAATCTGCTTTCGTATTTTAGGAAGTTTAAAACATAAATGTAAGAAAAAACTCTGAAATCCTTTGAATAGTAAACCATTTTACTAAAATACCTTCACTAAGATATTTTACATCTCTTACTGATGATGAAAAAGCTCAGATGAGACACAGTTTCCTAAAAGGCTTGTTAGTCTGTTCTAATAGAAGATGCAACCTTGCAAAAAGCAGTTTCTATTCCAACATGCAGCCATGGCCCCCCGAGCAGCAGCACAGAAAACATACGAGAATTGGCAGGACCCCAAAGAGTGAGAGACAACACATACTAACATCACTTTTGGGCAGGGAGAAAGAGACAGCATGGAGTTAGTACATTGATTTCACAATTGTCTTCTGTCTTCTCAGTGATCATTATCACACAGAAGGTCACAAGGAAAACAACATTCACAACAACTGTGTCCCCTTGGGTTCACATCGCAGGACAGAGTGGATGACATTCGGGGAAAAAAGCTGTGATTCTACACAAGTTCCTCCAACACTGACTTAGAGAACATACACTAGTTTACACATACTCTTCAAGGAAGAGGAGATGAGGCGCCACTAAAGAAACTGTCATTGTCAATGTGAATTTTTCAGTATCTTAATCTGACTCAAAACGGTCCTAATGAACAGTTTTTCCCAAAAGTTTGGCTCTCAGAGATTCTAAAAACGGGACATTGTTATAGAAGGTAGAGCATGGTAAGACGGACTTCCTAGGCCAGCTCACAAAAACCTAAAGAATGATTATCATTTATGAATAATGATTTATCATTATTATTAATGATTTATCATTTATCAGTATACCTACTGAGATCATTATGATTACATCTGTAACAAGACTGCTTTCACCTACGTCTTATTCACTCTTCGCAACAACCTGTCAGAGGTGGCCTTGATCCCACCTTACAGATGACGGCTAAAGATGGGACCTGCAGACAGCACGTCATCTGCCCACCGCTGTACAGACAGACGGCCTGGACATCGGTCTGAACTTATCTACGCTAGGCGAGCATTCTTCCCACTTCACTAATATAATTTATAACAACGATACAGCACTAATAACACAATTTTTACTTCCTCTAAGTATCCCTTTGGGACAGTAAAGTCTTCTAAATCAGGGGATCCAGGGAGTTCACTGCCCTACAAGCCACATCTGGGTTTGGCGAAATGGAAGGAAGAACTGAGACTCCATGGTGAGTGGGCAGCAAAAAAGGTCAGGAGGGAGGTGATACCAGGCACCTGTAACTTTTATTTGTTTCTATTTATGCTTTTGCTTATTATTAAAATTGTATACACGTGCTAGAAACTTCTCTTTTTATGTGCCCAGGATAAGTCTCCTATAAAACATCTCACCCCCAAGGTGCTCTGGATTAGGAGGCAGAGGTCTGGCCACAGTTGTGCCCTGGTATCTGGGGGGAATGGTTCTGGGGCTTCTGTGGATAACCCAAATCCACGGATGCTCAAGTCCCTTACACAAAATGGTGTACGTAGTACAACGAATACAGTTGGCCCTCGGTGTCTGTGGGTTTCACATCTACGGATATGGAGGTTTCGACTTTTCTACAGCTGCCATGTCTTGGAGTAGAAAGCACAACTGCATGTAACTCTGGACAGCCACAGAAAACTGCTCCACAAAACAAAAGCCTGCTAAAAACTCATTATTATGCCTTAAAAATGCTACTTAAGTGACTCAGTGACTCTCTCCCTGTGGTACTCACACATCTGACTTAACGGTAGAGAATATTTACACAGCAACACCCTCCCAGTCTATCTGGTGTAGTAATTAATATTAACCAGGACAATTTCCTTAGAGCCCTTTGCTCTGTTATTTGAATGTCATTCTTTCTATCAGCTATTATTCACTGACTGATAAAAGTCACGTTTTATTCATAACATTTTTAAAGAAAACAGAGATAAATCTAATGCACAGTTTTCTTTCGGAAACAAATCATCTAAAACAAACCTGATAATCATTTACCATCTGCTGAAAAAAGAAACAAATTACTTATAAGTATGTGATTACTATATTTAGAATGAGAGCCACCCTTCTCCAAATTCAGGGTGCCAGCTTATGAAAGCTACTTCATTCCCCAAGTACCATTCTTCTGTGTGATTTTATACAAACCCACCAAGAACAGACATTAGACTCACACAGGCACCTTTTTGGGGGGTTGGTTAAAATTTGCCACTCAGCCGAAGACCAACAAGTGCTCTTCCTTTCATGCCATCCCAGAGCACCTATGTCCATCAAAGGCTCACGATGGTTTCACGCTGCTCGGTAGCCACTAGCGATCATTAAGGGGAGCAGTGCCTACCTCCATCCAAGCTGCGAGACATGGTATAACGTTTGCTGGACGAACGTTCGAAGTAAGGGGCTGGACGGTCTATCAATGCACTAGCTCTTCTGGTTTGGGCTTGTGTTCTGCCACTGTAACGAAACTTGGAACCCAAGGTAAGGAACTTCTTTGGAGGTGCTTCTGGTAACAACAGTCTGGAGATATTAAAGGAAAAACATCAGCAAGACTATTAAGCCACATACTAAGAATGCTAACTTATTACTCTGTTCTGAAAGGTAAACTGTTTTGTGTACTCAAGGTTGAACCCTGATTTTATAAGGAAAAAAAAATCACTTCACACAGTGTATATCAACTAGGGATGTTGTAGAGAGGCTAGAAGCAAAACAGGGGTGCAGTTGGACTAGATGAATTTGAACATCCTATGGAACTGGAGAGTCTGTGGTTCTACAAACCCAGAGAGCAATTAAGTAGATGATGTTAGTGAAGAACAGTGATAGTTTATTACTTTGTAGACACAAATCTCAGGGCTTTAGTACTTACTGTATGTGGGCAAAGGGGTGCATGGTATTGAAAAGCTACTGAAAGAGTGAGGAATGGATTGGACATCTGAAGTGGATGTTCTAGAAAAATAATGAAAAACCACTAAAGAAAATGAAGGGGAGATGAGACAGATAAGTATCCGACAAATTAAGGAAAATCCTTCAAATTTAGTCAGAGGTTCCTTTAGGATTTATCAAGAAATCTGGCGGCAACAAACTTGAAGGAATAGGAAGTATCTTGTGGTCACATTCTTCTTTCTAACAACCTTTTTTCAGTGTAGGTGATTCCAGTCATTCTAATTCTTCCTTAGGAAAAACCAAAATGATCTCTACCCACCTGAAAAATGTATGGTGTTCTACACACACTTTCCATAAACGCTTGGCCGCTCTATGGTTGGGCAGCTTAAACCCGATGGTGCTTTCAAATTGTTCAAACTAAATTTAAAAGACATATTGAAGAGTAGAGTGAAGTTTGGAATCGTAAATAACATGAGAGCAAATAATATACAAAGTCAAAATACTACCCACAAATTTTTTCTTAACTCCCTAAATCAATTGCTATACACAGATTTCATGCTATACACGTTCACTCATTAAAAAAAAAAACCTCATATCTATCTCCTTAAAATGCTGCAGGTACAGATAACCACATTATGCATGTAGTAAATGTTTCACGTACAAGCATGAATCTTACGAAAACTAAATGCAAAAAATGAAGAATATTTGTATTCCTTCCAGAGACCAATTTGTCCTGATCTGATTTCTAAGTCTAATCTTCATAGTTTCTCTCTGACATCATGACTTCAGCTGGAACGCACAGAAACGAATAAAATGTTTACAGTCTACAGCATTCTCAGGATGACATTTTCTCCTTGTATCTGGTCTGGAAATATGCACATATCCTAGGTATTTGATGACTTGGTATCAGATACTGCTGATTCTATTTGTGCATTCTAATATGGATTATCATGTTAAATGCTAACATCTCTCAATATTATACAGTCGTCCCTCAGTATCCAAAGGGGATTGATTCCAGGACCCCTGTGGATACCAAAATCTATGAATGCTCAAATCCCTTACATAAAATAGCATACTATATATGCATATAACTTATGCAACCCTCCCATATACTTTAAATCATCTCTAGATTACTTATAATGCCTAACACAATGTAAATGCTAGGTCAATAGTTGAAATACAATGTGAATGCTACGGAAATAGTTGCCTGCATGCAGAAAATTCAAGTTTTCCTTTTTGGTATTCTCTAGAATTTTTTCCCCAAATATTTTCAATCCATAGTTGGTTGCATCCACACACGCAGAACCCTGGGATAAGGAGGGCCGACTGTATAAGGTCAGGGATTGGGAGAACAGATTTTCATATTTTTCAGCATGTAGAGTTCAGATGATACTCCATCAGCCATTTGCTTTTTCAGGGTGAGATAGCTAACTTCCTGAGTAATATATTTTAATATTACTATGGCAGATACTCAATAAATTTTTTAAATTTTCTGAAGACAGGATACATCAGGCCACCAGAGGGCAATCATCTTAAACAGTCAAAGCCTTCCCCAAAGAGCCCAAACCCCCCAGACTACTGGTATAATGGAGAGCAAAAGTAATTTATGTGGCAAAGAACCAAGGGGAGGGGTCCTGTGCGAGGTATGTGAACTTTAGCTATCCTGGACCTCTGTTTCTTGTTCATTGAGTGGGACTGGCCAGGAGGAGAAGGGGAAATACACCACGGGTGGCTCTAAATGCAGTTGCCTTCCCCATTTTCTCCCTTTCTCTGACGTTCCTGTCCAGGGCCGGTCGTGAAACTCACCCCCGTCCAATGGACCCAGTCAACCGACAAGCCAGAGGAAAAGGGACCTTGACGAACCCACCCTCCGTTTATTCATGCTGCATCTCACGCGGACGACACGCCACGCTCAGGCCAGGGGTTTTACAGCAGAGGCAGCTAGCTCTTCCCGGAAGAAGTGGGAAGCTGGGAAGAGTCTCTTCCTGCTCTGTCCTGCTCAGCACACGGATGAGAGAGATCCCAGCACTTTCTGAACATTTCTCTCTCTCTCTCTCTCTCTCTCTCTCTCTCTCTCTCTCTCTCTCTCTGTGCTCTGTATCCACTTCTTCCAACTGCTTCAGAGCCTTTGTGCCACCAGTAATTCCTTCCCACTCATTCTTCTCAGCCCATGAATATGGTTGTAAAAAAGGGGGGGAAAACGACTATCTCTGAGCGTGTTTCTGCGCAACCAGAATCACTGCTAAGTGTCAGGAAGGGGAGCCGCTGCTACTTCACTCCTCGCCTTGGCCTTGCCGCTACCCGCCGGGGGCTCTCACTCTTTCCTGACCTCTCACTGCCGCAACAAGACCTGACTGTCAGGTTCAACACACTTTCCTTAGTTCTCATCCAAGCACCTCCTCTGTCCCATCTGGCACTGCTGGTGAACCAGGTTCCCTGAATCTCATCTTCCTTACTTATCATCCATGACTGTTTCTGGCCCTTCTCTTCTCGGGCTGTTTTTCCTCATCTGCCTCTGGTCCTTTTCTGCCTACCCCTCCCTCAAAAAGTGGTATTATCCAGAGTTTCTGTTTTAGGGTTTTTCCCCCTCTAACTTCCTTGTTCTTGGTAATTTCTTCCAGGCCTAAGGCTTTGAATAAAATGTATTATTCAGCTGATGACACTGTTTAAATCTTTTATTTCTTACTATGCAAGGATCACCACCCCCCGCCAAAATCTGTCCCAAAAGGAATTTCAATCTTTTTTTTCCTGAAATTCTCCCTTTTTCTCTCTAGTAATATCATCACCAAAACCCCCTGATTATCCTGGACTCTCTTCTTTCCTCTTTTGATCCTTCCCCCATCCTGTCTCCAGGACCTACTGGTTCTGCCTCTGAAACCTCTCTCTCAAATGTGCTTCTTCCATTCTATTCCCACAGCCTCTGCGCTAGTTTAGGTCCTTTCACATCACATTACTAAGTTGCTGAATTTCATCCCAAAATATCCATCGAGTATGTCCCATCCCAGTTTAAAGTTCCCATGGCTCACTATGGTCTCATGATGCACTGCTCCAACTTCCCCTTCTGGCCCCTCACAACACCTACGCTCATTTCAGGTCTACGGAATATTATCACACTTGCATCGTGATGCTGTAATCGCAAGTGTGTGAGTCTTCTCTGCTAAACAGAAACTCCCTATAGGAGAGGAACAAGGTCGTATTTATCTTTCTATTCTCAATGCCCAACACAGTGCTTGACAATATATAGATGATCACTTAATGTTTCATAAATCAAACGCATCTTGGTTATAAGTTTAACATGCAATCTTTAGGAAATATTAAAAAATGACTTTAATTTCGGATATTTATATGAAAAGCTCGTAGATTATTTCAGTCTTCATAGACAAGTTTGATTTTATATTTACGTTAAACACGATTGCTTGCTTTATAGTCTTATTCTTTAAACTTTTTTTGTACTGAGATATAACTGACATATAGCATTATATTAGTTTCGGATGTACAACATAATGCTTTGATATTTGTATATTTTGTGACATGACCACCACAATGAGGCTAGTTAATATCTATTACCACGCAAAGTTACAAATTTTTTTTCTTATGATGAGAACTTTTAAGATCTACTCTCTTAGCAACTTCAAATACACAATACAGTGTCATGAACTACAGTCACCATGCTGTACATTATAATCCATACAGTGATTTTTAAATTGTGTTTTCCACCAGTGGTGAGGTTAATTTTGAAGACAGGAGATAATTCTATATTGTACCAGAAAATGTTCAGAAACTAAATGAGCTGCAGTCTTAGAGCTTCAACTGCCTCCATTATATTAACTATACTAATTAGAACTTGGACATTTTTATTATCTATTATGAGAAAACAGCAGATATTTACTATATATTATGTCAAACCACTAAGGAGGACATAAGTTGACCATGGACGGATGCTTCTGCCTAAGGAGCAAGGATTAATGAACAATTTTGATTCTTTCATTAGCCTCTCTGATTGAAAAACAAAGGGGAGAAATACATTAGGCTACAGAACTTGCATAATTTATACCCGGTGTCACTTGTTCTAATTTTTCTTACACTTTGATGATGTTGCCTCTAGGCTATTCCCTTTAGGGTCCTATCAGATTTGGAGGACAAGAGAGGGGACACGGAGATGGATCAACAGGACCAATGGGAAGAAATCTATTCTTTATTCACAAAGAGGTTTAGCAACTAAGAGTTTCTTTTATACCGCAACTTGAAAAATACAAAACATTATTCATGAATCTTGATTTTCCACTGACATATGTAAAAAGAAAAGCCTTTCGATTAATGTGTGCAGTGGGGAAAAACTAGAACACCACAATAAAAAAGAAGACAATATCTTATTTATTACTGTTTATTGGACAAACCTACAATAAGTTCTCTTAGGCATTTAGCTATAACTCATTATGTCCTGTCATGTTCAGAACGTGTGAGCAGGTAATTTAAATTTTTGTTTGCTCTTTGGTAACTTTCTTCCCAACGTACATGCAAATTGGGGTCTACTTACCTCTCCCGGCCGAATCTTAATGTAAAAGGTGCTCCGTTTGTATGAAATCTTTAGAACCTTTGGCCAGGCAAACCTGTTGATGCGTAGTCGGTCACGATATATCAACAAACCACTTGCACACACTCCTAACATGATTTCAACTCCTTCAGAATCCTGGAAAATGGCAGCAAGAAACGATGGATGAGCATCTCACCTATTTCCATTTATGGTGGGTACACTATTTAAGCCTCCAGGTCAGAACCTATAATTAACTACCTGCAGCTCTAATCTAAATATGAAAAGTACTGTAGCACTTTAAAAAATATTACCACTAAATAATAGCCTTTTGATGAAGATATGTATCACTATGGAGATTTGTTAGTGCAAACTCTGTTCACCCAGGTATCTTGGACTTACACAGCATGTCAACGCTGCACACAGAGAAGGTCACCCAGGTGAAGGTGTGCTAGTAACAGTAACGATCAGAGCCTCAGTTCTTATTACTGAGTGCCAGGCACGGCTCTGACCACTTTATATACATTGTTAATCTTCACTAGTATAATTCTGAGATAGCTGCTATTATTATTCCCACTTTACAGGCAAGAAAACTGAGGCACAGAAAGGTTAAGTGTCCATCCCAGTTGAATATGGGCAGCCTGCTTCCAGGGGCAGGACTCTTAACTAATATGTACACTAACAGAGAGACCCCCATCCTTTCCGATGAGTGTTTTGGGGTTTGTTCCTTTAAAAAGTCTTGATTCTCTCTCTCTCTCTTTTTTAATTTTTATTTATTTATTTATTTATTTATTTATTTATTTATTTATTTATTTATTTATTGGTTGTGTTGGGTCTTCGTTGCTGTGTGTGGGCTTTCTCTAGTCGCGGCGAGCGGGGGCTACTCTTCAATGTGGTGTGCGCGTTTCTCATTGTGGTGGCTTCTCTTGTTGTGGAGCACGGGCTCTAGGCGTGCGGGCTTCAGTAGTTGTGGCTCGTGGGCTCTAGAGCACAGGCTCAGTAGTTGTGGTGCACGGGCTTATTTGCTCTGTGGCATGTGGGATCTTCCCGGACGAGGGCTCGAACCCGTGTCCCCTGCATTGGCAGGCTGATTCTTCACCACTGCGCCACCAGGGAAGCCCTTGATTCTCTTTTTATATACCATTACTGTCAGAGTAAAATTCGAATATAAAATAGTCTTTTTACAGTATGAGCGTACTCCCCGACAGGACCCCAACACACACTCACCGCCCAGTGGTGCTCACTTAACCACCTGGCTCACATACATAAATATAGATGCATTTAATAGATGCGTATGGATTTCTTTTAAAACAAAAGTGGGATCACGCTGTATTTGCAACTTGCTTTTGCTGCTTGCACAGTCCACCTTTGGGTCATCTCCTAGGGATGTGCAATGAGGGGTCCCAGAGGTCATCAGAGATGTGATATAAAGCTCAGGAGACACCCCACGAGCAGTCTATGCCCCCTCAATGTTGTGTCCCAGTGAAATCAGGGTAAAGTGAACATCTGTGGTGGTCTTGAGTGGGGTAAGAACAAAGGACAGAAGGCAGTGCTGTCTGTGTGTGATGTGTGGTCCCCACCCGCCGTGTCTCACTGGTTGTTGGAAGCAGGGTGTCGTGGAGGTGAAGCTGAGGTCTGAGACACAGTCATCGGCGGGGCTGTCCCGCTTTGAGTCACTGCAGCCCCAGCAAACGCGGGGAGCGGGACAAGAAAGAATCCAAACGGGGGCTTCTGACTCATCTGTACGGGGGTGGGAGGGACTGACTTCCTAAATCCCGCCAGTGCAAAGCACAAGATGAACATTTCCAGAATCAGAAATAAATATTTTGGTCCCTCTCTGGGAACTGTGAGGTTACACACACAATTGAACTGATTTAAAATGAAATATTTTTCCTTGGAAACGTATCACTCCACTAGACACGAGATCACTCTATAGAAGTGGAAGGACTTGATGGCAGGTATTACAACATAATCAGATTTGAGGGGAATTCAAAGGCTCCGCCACCATTTACAGAGGGCTTTAACCTGAAAGAGAAATTTACAGAGCTATGACCTGATGCTGGAAGTAGGGCGGTTGCGGTGGGGGGGCCACAATGGACCCTGAGATCTAGCCGACCTGCTCCAAGGACCACACAGGCGACCCCCCAGGTCCTGGGCAGAAATGTCTGCATGAGCAGGGCTGCTGGAATAACGGCTCCTTGAGTCACTTTCTTTGTGATGAAGAACCTAAGTGTAGGAGGCATTCTGGGCATTTACAACCTCTTCCATTATTATCTACTTTAAATCACTCCTTAGTATCTTTGAATCACAAGGAAGTGGAATCCATTTGTGGGGAAGATCGGAGGCTCCTGCTATGCAATTTCCCTTGGCGTCTCCCACACACACTTCTCTGGGTCCCCATAGCATTAATATCGCCAGCACAGCCCGAGCCAGCGGTGCTGCCACTAACCGCATTCCTCTTCCTTCTCCAGACCGTGGCTGATGGAGAGCAGCCTCCGTTTACCCTGCTGACCTGGCCACGTGGTCAGCACAGCGCCTGGCTAGCACGTGTTAAGCCACTACTTGTTTGCCGGAAGAAAAGGCAACCGAAGAAAGAAAATGGCAGGAATAAGTGGAGCTTAAAATTGATGAATGTTTCCATTTCATTCATGGCACAGCAACCAAAAAAAAAAAGGATACTTTTGATATCAAGGTTACTGCCGCAGCCCATAGAATTGAGGTGGTAGCTTGATAAACCTTCTGTATCAAAAGCTATAACCATGGTCTTTCTTGGGGACATGTGTTTCCCTATCAATAAACATATTTAATGCTCCCTTTAGCAGGGAGCACTGAAGGAAGCCCTGGACAGCCTCAGCCTATCCTAATTAAAATAAACGAAGGTACTATTCTCTTAACTTAAAATCACTGTTCCAACTTTCCCATCCTTTATTATCTCCTGGTCCACGGGACACCCGATATGGATTTATAACTACATTTCAGAATCTTATATGAAATAAATGACTCCGACAGAGCCTATTCAGAGTGACATTAAATGACAAACAAGCAGACACAGTCTTCCTAAGAAAAAACCAAAGCATTTAGAAGAGGTTTTCCAAACCAAGGGACCTTCACCTAATATGGATATTTATTCTTCATACAGAGCTGTGGAGTCCCAGATCACAGTTCGGAATTTCTAACTAGGTCCTAGAGCTCAGGGCCTTTCAATACTATCAATAGAAGAGAAGCATCTCACTTATAACCTGAAATTAGCTCTAATTTAATTCAGTAGACTTCCTTCTTGAAATGATGGAGGGCGTCTGCATGAGAAAATGAAGTCCATAACCAAATCACTGGTTATATTTAGTATTCACATGAAATCCTATCACAGGCTGCATTTTTTTTTTTTTGCGGTACGCGGGCCTCTCACTGTCGTGGCCTCTCCCGCTGGGGAGCGCAGGCTCTGGACATGCAGGCTCAGCGGCCATAGCCCACAGGCCCAGCCGCTCCGCGGCATGTGGGATCCTCCCGGACCGGGGCACGAACCCGCGTCCCCTGCATCGGCAGGTGGACTCTCAACCACTGCGCCACCAGGGAAGCCCCTCTCTCTTTTTTAATTGGCGTAATTTCAAATCACATTATTGAATGACAAAGCAGCCATCTATTTTAATTCAGTCGCTACAGCCATGTTAAGTGATTTCATTTTTCCTGATAGGAACACAGATACATGCTGAGTTGCCCTTCTCCTAAATGGAGGCCCTCACCTTTAATTTATTTATTTATTTTCCCCTGGGCAGTAAGTGAGTCGTGTGTAATGTAACTCAAAAATAGCTTTCGAGTCACTCAAATTTCCAGGCTACCTTCAATTTTGTCTTGTTTCCTTATCCTTTAGCCATGTAGGGAAAAACTCTAAGAGAAACACAATCTTAGTGCGTGTCCTTATTTTCTTTTTAAATCCTCATCCTACCTTATATCTGGCACAAACCATAAAATGCTATGTTACCTGAGCACAAAGTAAGTGAAAACATGTAATAATTAACTGGCAAGGAAACAGAGCTATACCTGCTGGTGTAATTAAAAACAAATGTCAATGAGCTTGGCTCTCCGGTACCAGCATCCCTGCTGTAAGCCCTAGCCAATTCTCAGAGATTTTGCTCTTGTTGAGGCCTTCAGGCCTCAGAAGTGCTCACCCTGAGTGATGTACAAAATGATCCACAGACGCAAGCCATTCGACCTGCGTTCATTTGATCCTCACCATTTTCTTGTCCAAACTCACTTTCAATCTGTCAGGTCCCCAAATGCAGCATCAACAGATCATAGATTTTCCTCCTAGGGGTCCCCAGGGTGGTTGAGATGTTTGCCTAAACAAAGCCGGCTGAAACCCTCTTCATTTGTTGGCCCCAAACTTGACTGTGTAAGACACTCGCTTGGCTGGCATCCTGTTAAGTGCCTCTTCCTGTGAGCCCCGGACTGTGTGATCAGGACCACTCTGTCCACCCGAAGTAAAGCCACATCCCCACCCAGGAGCGACATCATCATGTCAGCCCAAATCAGAAGAAGCTGCCCCCGAACTTCAAGTACTGATCTTTTCAGTGCTGCTGAAGTACCAGGTAGGAAGTACCTATCCCTAAGAGCCTAACACATTTCCTATGTTTTGCTGACAGAAGTTTTTGGGAAAGCTTGCCTCTGCTTCCACGGTACTTCTATTCTCAGCTGTTCAGATAACAGACTAAAAGAGTCCATACTTTCACTCTCTCACTGTTGAAAACTACAGAGATTCTGGAAAAAGTGTGACATGGAGTAAAAGCTGCTGATACATCCTCCCAACCTTTAATCCAGTCCAATCCCGACTTCTCTCTTCGCAAGACTCTGGAACCAAGATACAGCCTCAACAATTCACCCATTGACTAGGCAATCTTTTCTTTTCTTTTTTTTTTTTTGGACAGGCAGAGAGGGTTTATTTGTAGCAGAATTATTTATTACAGAGAATGTCCTGAAAATAAACTGACCAAACACTACAATTAATGTGCTGTATGTAAGGATGCAGAATCCATTTCATTACACACAGTGACTGAGAAAGTTCAAAACAAAACAAACCCCAAACTATAGTGCTTCTCCAGTTCTCTCTGCTCTCTTATCTTATCTCTTCCCTCTTTTTCTTTCTTTAAAAGACAAGTTAGGCAAAAAAATAAATAAAATAAAAAGGTGACAGTGATGAGATGGAGAGTGGGGCTATTCTGGGACACAGAGCTTTTATCAGCTCAGAAGATGGATCAAAGCTGTTCCCAGGAAAAGTGAACCACTGTGATAGACTAGGCAATCTTAGCCTGGCTGGTTAATTTTAACTGAACTTCAAAATAATCATCTTATTTCAAAGCACCCATTATTTGTCACAGTATCTAAACTTTATAGAGACTTTTTAAAATCTAACATGAATTTTCTGAGTGCCTGGTGGGCGTCACAACGGGGCATACACAGTACTTGGCATATAATGTTTGTGACAACTGGGTCCTGGACACTGTTAAATAAAATTAGATAGAAGGCCTGGAGTTTAAAAAATGCATACCTTGGCATGATGTAAATCCACCCCATACATGGAAAGCTTTTTGGCATTTTCCAAGAAATGCATCTCTGCTTCTGCGGGCGTCATTCCTCTGATAAGAAAAAAATGAGAGATATTACAATGCTGGTTTTTTTTTTTTAATCTGGTGGAGCCATAATATTTTCCACTTAGCTCCCTTGCAAGTTCCCACAGAGGCACCAAAAGATCTGTACTCTGGGGGAGGCGGGGGGAGAATACCAGGAAAATGCTTTTAGCAGGAACATCACAAGGACGTCCTGAGTAGCCGTGTAACTGGCCAGAACTGTACCAGGTCCAGAACCTCACTCTGCTGAGTCCCACCCTTAAGGCACTGACTTCAGTCTCGGGAGAAGCAGGCGGTGCAGGGGATACCCGGCCCCCCGAGCACAGCTTAAACGGACGCTCTCGGGGTTCCTGCTGCTAACCTGTGGCTCTTGTGCAGCTCGATGACTTTGTCTTCTAGTTCTTTCGTGTGGTTTGGCGCGAAGTGGAACTCGCTGATGTAGTCACTGCCACACTCATCTGGGTCGTAGTCTCCCAGTTCCGACTGGACGGTGTACGAGCCCAACGTGGCGAGGGTGACAGAGGAGCAGGGCAGCCTGCCAGACACGATGTCATCGCGCAGCTGCAAGCAGAGGTAGTACCTTCCAGGAACCAGAGGACAGGCAGAAAGCCAGCGTTAGGAGACTGGAAAGGAGACTGCCCAGTACAAAGTGGGCGACAGGCAAGCTCTCCCTGCAGAATAATCCACTAGGACACATCGTCTAGCATCTGTATCTGGATCTAAATACTAGCGGAAGAGACTTAGCTACAAAATACAATATTTAAGGGCATCTAGAGGCAAGTCCATAATAATACAGGCATTCACTGATGAGGCACAGGGTAAAAGAAACCTACAGACTATTTCTCTCACATTAAGATAATGTTGAAAGTCAAACAAAATCTCCGGTGGGGGAAATTATAATATAAAAAGGGTGCTCTTAAATATAATGATTAGGCCCCAACTACCTAACGTAAGTCTCATTTTGCTATCTAGATGAAAGGTCCTGCCACACGACCAAGACAAATTGCAGGTAACTCAACGGCTGCGCCGTCATGAACGCTACCTGCCACTTCCTGCGTTCCTGATGAGAGGAGCTTTCTCCTGGGTCAAGGTCTCATTTTTTTTCTTTAGATGACTTCCTAGAATTCAACCGTTACGAAGACTAACTTTGAAGAATTATTACCTTAAAATCTCATCACTAAAAGTAAACAATTCTAAATTGGGGGACTATGAAACATTTTCCATATAATTTTGCCAATATCATATGCAAATATCTCCATTAATAGCTTTTACCTTCCCTGTTATTCTGCTTCTAAGAGTGACAGATAGATATACTAACAGTAGAAGACTCCAAGGTAAGTGGGAACATGGATGAATTTTATTAACAGTCTTCATGGCCCAGCATACGAGTATAAGAATAAAATACACCTTGTACCTTTCACAGAAGAAACGAACCGTTCATCTGTTGAAGCTGAGGACTATGCTAAAGTGTTAAGGTCCCCTCTAACTATGCTTTTCAGCTCATGATACAAGTAAATGCCATGTAATCCAGATACAAAAATTTCTACACATTTCACAGGCCCTACACACATGACACAAATGGAAAGGAATCATGCACTACATTCCAACTCAAAGTATATATACGCTCTCTAACCATAAATTAGCCACAATTAAATAGTCCCTCGACTACTAAAAAGTATCTTTATAAAAGAAATTACAAATTGGTTTTTTTTTTTTTTTTTTTTTTTTTTGCTGTACGCGGGCCTCTCACTGCCGTGGCCTCTCCCGTTGCGGAGCACAGGCTCCGGACGCACAGGCTCCGGACGCGCAGGCTCAGCGGCCACGGCTCACGGGCCCAGCCGCTCCGTGGCATGTGGGATCTTCCCGGACCGGGGCACGAACCCGTATCCCCTGCATTGGCAGGCGGATTCTCAACCACTGCGCCACCAGGGAAGCCCGTGTTTTTTGATTTAATGAAAATACAAAAGAAATCTTCTGGAAATAGTTTTTCCCCTTCTCCTAACATGTCTGCTGAAATGATTTCTCATCATAGCTTTTTGAGTAATTTCTCTTTCCTGAAAAGCCTGCCAAGAAGGGTTGTTAAGGCCACACTGCACAGTATCACTCTGACTGGCTATGAACTTACTACGAAACACAGTGAGAAAACCAAGGATTCCAAAGTAGAAAGCATTAGAAGAGGCCTAGAAAGACACACAGCAAACCCAGAATGGCTTCATAAAGAGATTCTTCCTTATACTCAAAGCTCAGTCACCAGGCCAGACTGTTAGATTCCTTTCTTGATGCCTTTTCTCTAAAACGAATGAAACCTCTTCCTTGTATACAGAAGGTGTGGAAGGTACACTCTTAGGTGTGCACGTGTTTATGTGCATTTGTGTGTGTGTGCACGCCTGTGTGATTTTTTAAAACGCGGCGCCACCACGTATCAGACTGGTTATATAAAAAGGCATAAGCATCCGAAGACACACTTTTGCTCTAAGTTTTGAAGCAGGAGCACTAGGAATTGTCATATCACTTAAGGCTGAATCCCATTGAATTTGACTGCGGGGGGTGGATGACAGCATCTCAATTCTGCGTGTTTCCCCACCAGGGTCAGGCAGAGGGAGGTATCAGCTTAGCACCAAAGATTCAACTGGGAACAGATATGATTTGGCAAATCTTCTCATCGGATGTTTGCTCTCATTCATTTGCCTTTTGTTTGCCATTTCAGTGTAGATGACTGTAAGGTTCCCAGATGTTAAGCCTGCTCTCCTCCCGAGAATTTAAGAGTAGTACAACTCCCAACATGCCTGCCTTTTTCACTGCCAACTTTCAAATACCTGGTGATATCTTCAGAGAGCTGGGAAGGGTCTGGTGGGTAAAATTTCACATTAAATGAAAAGTGCCAAGCACCACCTGCAGAGAGGAGAAAAAATCAAAATAAAGTCCCTTTGTACTTATAATAATAAGTGGTAGCTAGAACTGCCCTAACTCCAGGCACTGACACCCAGGCAACTTTTAATCATCAATGGAAAATAGGGAGGTCTCCTTTCAGTGAAATTCACAGGTAACTCTGAAACTTCCTCCAGTTTCTAATCTTCTGCCCCATCAAATACTTTACTGGGGTTTCTAACTAGCAAGGAAATTGACTAAACTTCCTCCCTTTCTCAGGGACAAAGGCCTTGGGAAGAGGGAAAAAAAGTAAATGAGACAGATAAGCCTCAATCAGAGGAGACTAGGGCTAACCGGATCTATTCTCTGAAGTTCTGGAGAGCTCACATACCAACATTACAGACAGAATCCCATTTCCTTTGTCCTTTCCGCTTTGTTATTACAGGTCAGATCCCATAATAATACATGTTAAGGGACTGTTCAGGATACCTTTATTTTATGGGAAAGGTTTGCTGTCATATTAAGAGATGAGCTGCTCTGTAGGCCATTCGGAAAGTTCTTTTCTTACTTGGGGAACTTTCTGATGGAAGAGACAGTGGGGGTATTTGCTGTGCATTACCAAACCCAGCCCTCCTCCTCAGCCCCTGATCAGGACGGTCCTCACTGCACGCAGCCACCCCTCCTCCTGTGGCATCTCCTATGGCCTCTCCAGCGGGGAAGAGGGTCACCCAGACGTCAGCTCACAGGCACCTGCTCCCCAGACTGTCCATATGTAAACGTGAGCCATTACAAGCCTTCCCGAGTGCTCCGTTTTACCCATGCATTCTCTAGTTGCGTATACCTAACCATGTTTATCACCGTAAGTGAGAATAAAACGCACCTTTTCTTCTTTTCGACATTTACTCTCTCTGTGATCACCCCTGTCACTTATTTTCACCTTGTTCTCTCCGTCTGGCCTTTTAATAAATGCGGCACATTACTGAAGCCTGGGTGCTCCTTCGCCGGGAACTGTTTCCATGTCTTCCCTCCACCCAGTAAGCACACTCCAAGGGCCCAGGCCCTGCTCGTTCTGAACGGCGGCTTGGAGGACCCTCCTGGTCTCCCAGCTTCGGTGCTGGAGGCCTTTCCTCCGAGCCGTGGTCTTCCTTTTGCTCTGTGTTTCATGACCTCGTGGTCCAGCCCTCATGCTTCAAATGCCCTCCTAAGACTTCCAAACACCCCCTTCTCCCATTCGGTGACTCCTGGAAGCTCCATTCTCTCCCCGAGTCCTTCCCAAACATTCACAAGAAAGGGACAACATCCTAAGGACCTCCCGGCTCCTTCCTTTGAACTGTTCTCTTGCTTGAGTAGCAAATACTTAGCTGCAGAGGTCACCTGTATTTCTGTCATCCATGGCATAGTCCATTCACGAATTCTGGTTTATTCTGGACACTGCTATTCATATTACACTTAGAGGTCCACCTGGCAGGGACACCATTTGAGTTGCCTTATAAAGGACTTGGTAATAGGGACCGGGTATTACTGGGTGTTTCGTGTCATTTCTAAACCACTAAGAAAATATTCCCAAAACATGGGCTGTAAGAATTACAAGCCGTAAAATATCTGGCAATCAAACATATTTCTAGCGATTATTTTTCCCACTGTTCTCAAAAACGTCCTCTTGTTATTCTAAAATTAACAAGTCTGATTTGGTTTTAGTTTCCTATTGATTCCTATTCACCTCCTGCTAAAATGGAATGCTTGCCAGCGGTGAGGTTCATAATGAGAGCTGGTTTCCCTGCAAGCAACTGGAATGAAAGCTAATGGATTCGTTATGGGAAATGGATTTATTGCTCTTTTATAATTTTTATCCACTTCAAAGTGAATCCAATGAATCGTTAAGCAATGTAATTAAACTCATAATAAATTCAGGGTAAACACTAGAAGTTGGAAACTAAGAGGGAATAAAAATAGAAGAAAGATATTTCAATGCAAAAATCCTCATTACAGGAAAGTGACTTTCAAATGATCGTGGGCCTAAGAAGTATCTGAGGGGCTTGTTAAAAATGCCAATCCCTAGGCCTTACTCAGAGGTTTTTATTCCGGAGATGTGCATTATGGCCGAGGAACTTGTGATTTTAATAAACACCCTAATGGTTCTAATACACTTGACCGCACTTTGAAAATCACTAATCCCAAGGAAGCTACTTTCCTAAGGTTATAACCCAATCAAATATGAGGTTTTGCAGGACATTATTTTGAAACGGTGGGAAAGT
This sequence comes from Kogia breviceps, assembly GCF_026419965.1. Taxonomy (NCBI): domain Eukaryota; kingdom Metazoa; phylum Chordata; class Mammalia; order Artiodactyla; family Physeteridae; genus Kogia; species Kogia breviceps. Next base: position 57,270,819 of record NC_081324.1, read on the forward strand.
TTAAGGAAAACACAATCTACACCACAATTAAGAAAAAAAAAATCCAGTGAAATGAGGTGTAACCTTTGAAATTAATGAGAGAGGCAGATTAAAGCTGAAATACATATCCTCATAGAGAATCTGGTAGAAACAAATCACTGGGAGGCTATAGTTATGCCATAAATAGGTTTGTGAGCCTGTGTCTGATCAGATGACGGCTCTGGTTAGAGACGGAAATGCAAGAACTTGAATGCATTAAAATGACATTCTATAATGCTGATATAGGATTTTATATTCCAAATTTATGATAATCAGAAAACTGTGAAACTGAAGAGAATTCATTCTTATGAAAAAATTCTAATTTTAGTCTTCTATGCCTGCCAAATCTTAAAATTTCTAAATATACTACATTTATAGCATAAATCACTATATTATCATATATTTTATATCATAAATATACTATATATCAGAATATATTTAGAAATTTTAGATCTGCTAGGCATAAAAGATGACTGGAATAAGAATTTTTTTTCATAAGAACAAACTCTTCAGGCTCAGAATTTTCTATTTCTCATAAATTCATAACTTAAAATCTTTATCAGCTTGATTGCCATTTGCCATTCTCTTGAAGATCTCATTCTAGAGACCTACAGCATAAAAATAATGGAAATATCCTTTTATTGTTGGTATTTATGTTCAGGAAGAGGAGGTGATTGTACAATAATTACATTAGCACTGATAATACTTTTCTGCCTTGGTAGAATGTACCTTTTGTGGAAAGAAGGCATTTTGTGCATGGGAAACAATAAGGAATATAGATAAAAACACCAAATTCCATTCCTAAAAATTCCAATTTTTTCTTGTCTCCTCCTTTATCTGCATGATTGTCACTTGGTTTTCTTTATGTTGCTGTCACAAACACTGCCTAATCTACATGAGGAAAATATCCTTTAAATCTCGTGTTCTGACTGTCCCCTAAACTTCATCTCTTAGAAAGCAAGGTCGGAGACAGGATAAATGGGAAATGAAGGAAAAAAAGAATTCCATTAACAGTAGAAAAGAAAATTAACTGTTGTTACAGCCTTTCTTGTAACAGTATAATGACTTGTCCTTGAACATTTATTTTCAAAGTGCTCTGTAATTATAAAATCGACCAAGTATGAAACAGCGTTTTATTAATTAGGGGAATATAGAGGACCTAAAGCACATGAAATGTTAAGATATTCAGCACATCTGCTTTTAATAACTCCATAAAAAGATCCTTAGGACATATTCATCATCTTAAAGTTTTTACTAGGACTCTGAAGTTTTCACCTTCTTATCACAACTGTAGCTGTCCCTGGTTTTAATCCCAATTTAGTTCTATCAACCTACTTCACTATCAAGTTTCTGATTAGTGACCACACCAAATTCCTCTCAAAAATATGGTAAAGATGTTTTCGTTGTATAAAGAACCATCAGACTCTCTAATATCTAGAAGCGTAGTGAATTTTTTGCTTCTTTTGAGATATTACCTAGTATTAAGCCATTTCAAACTGCTTGCTACTAATTACTTTTTATTAGCATGTAGGGTATTTTGAGACCTCAGAACATTCAAAGGCACTAGAAAGATTTGCTCTCTCTCTCTTTTTTTTTTTTTTTTTTTGGTGGCACGCGGGCCTCTCACTGTTGTGGCCTCTCCCGTTGCGGAGCACAGGCTCCGGACGCGCAGGCTCAGCGGCCATGGCTCACGGGCCCAGCCGCTCCGCGGCATGTGGGATCTTCCCGGACCGGGGCACGAACCTGCGTCCCCTGCATCGGCAGGCGGACTCTCAACCACTGCGCCACCAGGGAAGCCCTGCTCTGTCTTTTAATCGTAACTTTGATGGGAATGCTGTTCTTATTAATAAATTGGTCTTAAATTTAATCTTCAAATAGAATCAGTTGTTCTGGAAAATTAAACTAGATTTTATTGATAAAAAATGAATTGCTTGAAAAAAATTAACTAGTTGAAATTATAAAGTATATCCATGTTTTACCATTTATCCATAGTAAAAAGCAACAGCTACAGAAAAGGCTTAAAAATAAAAATGAAAAAATTCCTCTTTCTCAACCTCCTACCCTGCGGTGCCACTTCTGGAGGTATAGGTATTTCCACATACCTATATATGCATAACTCATTTTAAACAAATATGAATTATTTCTCTAAGGTCTCACTAATGAGAGCTAAAACATATTTATTGTACCTCATTCTATTTAACAGCTACCTAGTATTTCAAGGTATGGCTATTTCATGATAGATTTAATCCTTTCTTTATAAATGGATATTTAAGTTGCTTTGAGTCTTCTTCTATTGCCAATGGTATGATAATGAACTTTCCTACATGTACACATATGTACACACTCCTCTCTTAGGCAGACACTGGATACATTTCTACAAGTAGAATCAGGGGTCAAAGAATAAGCACATTTTAAATTTTAATAAATACTGACACAAAGTGCCTTCTTAAAGGGTTATATTTCTATCAGTTGTGTACAAAATTGCCAAGTGTAGGGCATTATTAAACTTTTAAAATCTTTGCTAATCTGAATAGGTGAAAAATGTCTCAATTTAATTTGCATTTAATTATTACTAAGACTTAGCACCTTTTCTAATACTTATTAGCTACCTGTATTTAAATTTTCTGAGTGGCTCATGTAATTGTTTTGTGCGCTAGGAAATGTCCATTTCTTAAATCACCTTTAGGGCTAAAGAAAAGAAGATGTCATCAGACAGTAAACTTCAGTCTGACTTGTTACTCCATTTCTAAGCTATTAAATGACTATTACTATTAGCTTGACTGCTTGCTTTGCATACTTTGGTGGCAGTTAGGCTTAATACAACATTAATAATTAAGTTTGAAACTTTTAGATGATTGTCAGTGGGGGGGGGGCATCACTTGATTAAATCATATCTCACATCTCTGAACAGGCAAGGGAATAACAGGTCAAGTGTCATGTCATTTTATTTCCGGATCATGATCATTAATAATGGGTATCTGAGCTAGACCAACCTGCCAAAGATAAAATTTGAGATCTTAATCTGTCTTTCAAAATACCATATTCACACCAGCCATGTGGGTTATGAGCTACCATTTCAGATAACCCCACTCTTTGAAAATCTTCCTATTTCTACACATAATAAATAATCCAAAAGCACTTACTTCGAATCTGTTTTTTAATCTCCTTAGCAGGGTCCAACCAATTCTGAAAAAGAAGTGAGAGTCTGAATATGAATCAGAGGAGAATGGAGATGACTTAGTGTTGACTGGGCAGAGATGAACTAAACGCATTTGAGAAGGAATGGCTGCCAGAAGCTCCCCCAGCGGGGTCCCTCCCCTACATCTGGCACCCTTCACTAGTCCTGTGAGGGCCCAGGCTCTGGTCTAATGAGAAGATGTGTGTGCACACACTTCAGGCTTGACAAAGTTCTTTTCTTTTACAACAGGTGCCTTCAGGGATTCAAGCTAGCACAGAAACAGAGGAGAAAAAAGGGTGGATTCTATGTTCAAACAAGTTACAAGCATGAGCTTAAGATACAGTCATCCTTTGGTAACCACAGGGGATTGGTTCCAGGACCCCAGGTAACACCCAAATCTGAGGATGCTCAAGTCCCTTATATAAAATGGCACGGTATTTGTATATAACCTATGCAACGTCCCCATATACTTGAAATCATTTCTAGATTATTTATAATACCTAATTCAATGGACATGTTATGTAAATACTTGCTGGTGTACTGGTAAATTCAAATTTTGCTTTTTGGAACTTTCTGGAATTAAAAAATATATATAGTTTTGATCTGCTGTTGGTTGAATCTGCAGATGCAGAACCCAAGAACACAGAGAGCTGACTGTGTATGTAACTTGACCACTGATGTCCTAGCCATTCAGTCCCATGCAGCGACTTCTGTGATTCTAGATTTTAAAGCACCTTCTCAGAATGCTTTCCTAACAAATGAACACTTGTTTGACACTTACGATTTTCCTCATCAGAACACTCAGGTGTTTAATAATAAAGTTCGACATCACCTAAGGAATTCAGTAAAGATAAAGTATGATTCACTAACGAACGACAACAGAACAAGTGACATTTAATGAGCACAATTGCTGTGGCTCAGTTTCCAGCATTAAGGAAACAATTTCTTCTTCCTTATCTTTCAGGCAGTTGGGGGGATACGTGAGATAAAGGCCTGAAGAGACTGCAGCAGGTATAAGAGTCTACAGAGGTTTTACATGTAACATTAAACGTGGACTGAATACATTAACTGCTTGCCTTGTACATCAGGTCTGTACACGATTCACCTCATATTGTGATTCAGCAAGAATATGAAAGTGTAATAAGATGAATTAATAAGATGGCATCCAGTGAACATGTTTTCTGTATAATTATCAATGTATGTGATTCTCATTGGCTCAAATCCATGGAAATATATCATCCCCCCAAAGCACCATACAAAATGCTTTTCTGGAACCATAAAGAACTCAAGCATGAAAAGCAGAAACACTGACTAACTGTTTCCAAAAGACTCAAGATTAAAGGAAGTTGTCAGTAATTTCCTTCATGAAGAAATAAGGTGATTAACAGCATTTAGGGCCTTGGATAATAAATGTGAGGGCATGGGAGTAGGAGGGGAGGTGGAGAATACAATTTACCAATTCAGTTTCAGTTCACTTTCTTGCAGTGAAGCGCAGCTGAAGCCATAATACTTTGTATTGCTTTCAACCACTCACCTTCTGGTTTTCAGCATCTCGATATGTAAGCCCAAAATAGTCTTTTTCTAGCAGATTCAGATGTTCACATACTTTATCAAACAGCACTTGGCCTCTGGAGCGTTTCTACGGAGAACAAAACAGAAAAACAAGTCAACACACACCAAAAATGTTCTCTCAACTTTCACACACAAAAATGGGTAAAATTGAAAATATTGCTCGTTGTAACTGTTCAGTAAATAACAAGCAGGTTTGATCACTTCACCATCTCCTTTTTAACTAGAAAAAAGGCTCAATAAAGTGGACCTAATCCTACAAGAGGCAGCTCCTACAGAACAAACAAATAAAAAAATAACTCCTGTCAGTGAGTAAGCACAGGTGACCTGCGGATGATTTCGAAACGGAAGTAGTTGGGGAAATGAAGTGGTGCTCAGAAGCCTCAAATATATTGTGAAACACAAAAATCTGGACGGTGAGATCATTAAAGGGCCAACCACAGCTGTGTTTCAGAATACCCACGCTCAGGGCTTCCCTGGTGGGGCAGTGGTTAAGAGTCCGCCTGCCGATGCAGGGGACACGGGTTCGTGCCCCGGTCCGGGAGGATCCCACATGCCGCGGAGCGGCTGGGCCCGTGAGCCATGGCCGCTGAGCCTGCGCGCCTGGCGCCTGTGCTCCGCAGTGGGAGAGGCCACAACAGAGAGAGGCCCAAGTACCGGAAAACAAACAAACAAACAAAAAAAAAACCAGAATACCCACGCTCACTCCCCCAGGTGATCAGGCTCTGAACCTGAGAAGAATTAACCCCATTCCTTGTCTTCGGCAGAAGTCCCCTTCAAACTTTCTATCCCAGTCCTTACTTAGAAATTCTAGCTATGGATCACTTTCTAAAGCCCGTTAAACTTTATTCGTTTTTGTTGACAGCCACCAATTTCAATTCTGTATCACAGAGTTCAACTTTCTCTGAATTTTTTTTTTTTTTAGAGAAAATCCTTTCTATTTAACATAACAAACACGTTAATTAAGTTTAAAGATTTAAATTATCATTTATAAATGTAAGATGTAGATATATGTGCTGTATTTTTGGCCATAGAGCAGTCAATCGGAGAAAGAAAAAAGGCAGTCATCTGGGGAAAAAATATCCATCAGCTTAATTTATGGTGATATACAGTATCATATTTTCAACAAAGGTCTTTTAAACTTGGCCTTGGAGTCTAAGATGGATTAACTGGAAGCTATTAAGCTAAACTACATTTTGTTTGTGCAGTACCAACATTTCTCATCTCGTACGTTAAGCGTATTTGTCTTTAAGATTTAATGTAGTAAGAGAAAAATAAGAAAATTGATAAACAATGGGCATACCAAAAGAGTAAGTATCCAGAAGACGTGTAAGTGGTATGTATTACTGTGCAACCGCAAATATACTGGAAATTACTTAGTCCCTCTCAAGCATGACTATTTAGGAGAAAAGATAAATGTAGGATAGAAAAGTGAAGCCTGAATTGTAACCAGCTGAATAATCAATGTTGTATTCGAAAAAAGTTTAATAATGTATGAAAATAAATTACATGTTAGCTAAACTGTGTAACATTGTTCAATGGATATAAATAAATGGTATGACAATGAAATGCTGCTCGCTGGTTTAAATCCTTTATTTGTAAATAACAGCATATTGCTTCTGAAGAATGCTTAACAAATTATAAAGTTTGCACCAAAAAAAAAACCTGTTTCTTCTGACGCTTCCATTGGTATGATGTCCAGTTTAGAGATAAGAACACAGAGGTTCACAGGAGTTACATGGGAGAGGCAGTCTTAGTGCTGCATATGACGGTGGCTTTAATAGGTAAACCTGGCTTTAAGTTTTCCTTATGTCCCTTGCAGCTGTGCGGACCTTGAAGCTTTTCCCTCTGTGAAACGGGTATGAGATACCATCTACTTCTTTGTAATGGCTGACATTAAAATGAAACAAAGTATTCCAACTTGGTCCAGTGATAACACATGTCAAGCATCCCACAAATGTCAGCTATTGATATTATCAGCCTACGTGATTGATAAATGGTAGAATACGTAACATAGAACTCACTAGGCATTTTTGTGGTAGGAGCACATATACAGCTCCTTGTGGTGCCAATAAGCAACCTTAGTATTAATACGCCCTGCTCTTTCTTCAGATATCAATTATCTGCTTACTGTCTAACTGCTTTAACTAGACCACACACACACACACACACACACACACACACACACACACACACACACACACACACACACACCAGTGTCTGGCCAAGTACTTTCTCAATGAGTAAAAACAAACCAAACCAAAACAAATACAATAAACCTTCCTCTACAAAGCCTTCTACATCCTCTGAGCCAGCAGACCACAGCCAGGCCCTCAATGGAGGAATTATTCTGGTCATGCTGCAGGTGGCCTTGGGCATTGTTTTATTAGCTGTCTTCTGGCTGCTGTCTTCTTCCTTTTGTCTAACAGGTGGAATGATTAGCTCAAGCAGACCACTGTACTAACTGGTTCCTAATTTTCTGGCTTCTCACCATTTGATTTCTATTAATGAACCACAGCTCTCTCTTGCACAGACCAGATTTTTTCTTACTATTTTAAACATATTTGAACACTATAAACAGTCCTTAAGACAATAACATAGTGGCCCATTCTTCACCCTGAAGGGTTTTTGGGTTTGTTTCTGTTTGCTTGTTTTGGCCCTAAGAACTAAGACGGGTTGTCTAGAATCTGCTATAGACGGTTATATGTAAACAATGAAATTCCTATCTGCCAAACATCCCCGCAGCTGCCAGCCAGCTGGATGACACTGGAAAGGTCTCTCACGTTATGTGGGCCTTCACCTTCTCATCCTTGAGTGAGGATATATGACTCCATGGAGCCAGGTGATCACAGGCTTGAGGCTGTAACTGGGCACCTGTGCTCATGGCCAGCATCACTAATGATCACAGCTCACTCCCCCGTGCAGCCCCGAAGCGGCTTCAGAGCCCTTCCGCAAACGTGATGAGAAAGAGCCTGGCAATGGATGGAGGTGGCACAGGACACAAAATGGGACTATTTTGCAGCCCCAGACAGGATCCCCTCTGCAATCACTCCCAAGTCCCCCAAATTCTTGATTCTTCTTACTCAGATAATTTTTTTCTAGCGCATTATTTAACTTTTTAAGTCAATTATTTCTACATGTTGACACTGTATGCATCTTTAGGTAGTAACATCTAAAATATGACTGAAATTCAGCCGTCACTGGACCTTTCAGAGAATTTATGTTAAATATTTGGTTCCCAAAGATAGGATGTTCATTAGGTGATCAAATCTAGGCACCTTACTTTCATTGGGTATGTTTATAACAGCTATAATGAGTCAAGAATTCAGTAGAAGCTAGTGGGAAGCAGTCGCACAGCACAGGGAGATCAGCTCGGTGCTTTGTGACCACCTAGAGGGGTGGGAGAGAGGGAGACGCAAGAGGGAAGAGATATGGGGACACATGTATATGTATGACTGATTCACTTTGTTGTAAAGCAGAAACTAACACACCATTGTAAAGCAATTATACTCCAATAAAGATGTTAAAAAAAAAAGAATTCAGTAGCTTAAAAAACATTTTTTGGACAGAGGTATTCTAAAATCAATGGGTAACTTACTTAACTGGAGACGATGAACAGCTTTTAGTCTCATTTGCTGTTTCCTGTGAGTCGTTAAGTCATGTCTCTGACTCAGATGCATTCGCAGTCTACCTAACCATTGACTTTTAACACCTGGACATTGAGGAAAGTGGATTTTGCTTTCCTGGAGTAACAAACCAATGGTGAACTGCCCTCTCTCTACCCTCCTTTTCCACTTAAAATTGGGTTTCTGTTTCTAATAGAGAAGATGAGGATACGTCCATCATCACCACTCAAACACAGCAGATGAAATAAGCTTTTCTGCAGCATTAATGAAACTTCCTGCAAGTCCAAGATAATTCAAGATTTTTACAATGTTTGTAAAACACTGGTTCTCAAGGCCTTATCAACCAGCATCACCTGAGAGTTTACATTAAAAATTTTATTTGTACTTTTATTTGTCTAACAACTTAAAAAAATTAATTCCAGAATGTTTTAGGATGGGAGAATTTCAAACACTTCCCAAAGTAGAGAGAACAGCATCATGAAAGCCTGTATACTCATCACCCAGTCTTAACAAATGCCTCTGAAGACCACAACTTTGGTTCATCCGGGGTTCTGCTCCACTCATCCTCCCCCTGGGTATTCTGAAGCATCTCAGCAAATAATTTTGTCTCTATTTATCTTAGTATGTAACGCCGCTCTTTTAAGAAATGTAATCTCAATAACTTCATCACATCTAAACAAAAGTAGCAATCAGTTCATAATATCACCAAATATCTAGTCAGTACTTTAATTTCCCCAATTATTTCAAAGATTTTTTTTCCCTTTTTCCTTTTCTTTGATTAGCCCATATGCTGCAATCGGGTGACATCTCTCTCTGGTCTCTCTTAATCTGCAAGTTCTCCACTTATGTTGGTTTTCCCCTTGAAATTAACTTGTCTAGGAGACCAGGTCATTTGCCTGGGGAGTTCACTCAGTCTAGACTTGCTGTTTGCATTTCCATGATGTAATTTGACATGTTCTTTTGTCTTCTGTATTTCCTGTAAACTGATAGTGAAATCTAGAAGCTTGACCAGATTCTTGTTCGACTGGTTTCCATAAATAATGCTGTGCAATTTCACCAGGAGGCATAAAGTTAACTCTGGCCTTTTTGTGATAGTAGCAGTCACTAACGATCGTTGCCCTAGACCCATTAATTTGAGGTGGCAAGATGGGACTATTCGAATCCAAACCTTGGTCCCCCATTTATTAGCTGGAGTATGTCTATGAAGAGACACTTCTCTTTGTCGGAATTATTTATCCAGGGACATGTTCTGATGATGGAAGACAGGATCAACGCTCACACCTTTTCCTTTATCCGATTTCAAGATAACGAGTTGGCTTTCTAGCACCATCCAGAAGTCACCAATTAGGATTTTTGTTTTATATTATCACTATGAACTCACGGGCTAAATCAGGCTGGGCGTGTTTCAGTGCATTACAGGTGTTACCCATACTGATGCTCTGAATGTCCCCAGGTGCTCTGCCTTACATTTTGCCTGTCAACTCTCCTCCTTCACAATGCTTCTCCAGTGCCACTTCTTTACAGCATTTCCTGTCCTCCCAGCCAAATGTGATTTCTCTCACCTTTGGACATTAGAACACTTTATGGTACCAAGAGGGCACTTTCCATATTCTGCCTTATATCACAGCTGTCTCTCTGGGCACTCGCCTTATATCCCGACTGACGATAAAGGCACCCCTGGTGGCAATGTGCCTCCTGTACTTATTTTTTATGGCGCCTCATTTTGGTCAAATACCATTAAGAGAATAAAAAGGTAACGTGATGAAACTTAAATTTTTTCTCACTAGCATATCATAACCAATGTTGCCAAAGCAATATTTTAAACTAGTGGTTTTTCAACCGTGGATCCTGGGAGCATTTAATATATGCCAATATCCAGGAACCCACCTCGTGTCAAATAAATCAGAATTTCTGAAGGTGGGCAAAAGGCCTTTGTATGTTTTCAAGATCTCATTTGCAGGCATGGTTAAAAGGTACACTTAAGTTTACAACTTAAAAATTCTTAAACGGAGGACTCTAAAGCAATTTTTCTTTTTTTTGAGGAAATGTGTAACTTCTTCAGATTTAGATCCACACCAGTTTCTTTCAGGCCTTCTTGTACCAACACTGATAGCTGCATTATGATAAACTTTACACACACACACACAGTCTTAAAATCTTGAGACACCCTTTCCAACAAATTTTCTTAAGAAACGTTAAGTTCTCAGGCTTCCCTGGTGGCACAGTGGTTTAAAGCCCGCCTGACGATGCAGGGGACACGGGTTCGTGCCCCGGTCCGGGAAGATCCCACGTGCCGCGCAGCGGCTGGGCCCGTGAGCCATGGCCGCTGAGCCTGCGCGTCCGGAGCCTGTGCTCCGCAACGGGAGAGGCCACAACAGTGAGAGGCCCGCGTACCACAAAAAAAAAAAAAAAAGTTAAGTTCTCAAGAAATGAAAAACGAGCCACATGCTGAAATAAAATGATACAAATGAGCAATGATAAACCACCAAACTATAAAACCAACCAATAAACCAGCCAAACAATGAACCTGCATTTAAAGCTATGAACGAAATACACAAAATAGAAATGTTTTTGAGTTTGTTGAATTTTTTTTTTTAGCTCTCCCTTGGTACAGCTAAAACATACAGACTTTCACTCAAGAACCTGCTACCTTACTAAAAAATGACCCAGGTAGGTTAACAAATATCTTGATTTGCTCTTTTGTGAACCAGTAAAATTTTACGCATTCACATTTTCCCTGGCAGGTTAGGGAGGTGATGGAGAGGAACAAACACTGGGCACTGAACCCAGGGGAGGATGGAGGGAGGAGGGCACACCTGTGAACACATCCTCCGAAATGAGAACTGCCTTGAAGCTCAAGTCCCTGGAAATCGTGTCTTGATCTGTGCTCAAGTCATGAGCGCACAAGCAGGTAGCACAAATTGTACTAAACCTCAGCACAAGACTTCAACAGAATCTGTCTTTTCTTTCAGTCTCACAAAGCTATGAATCAGCCTGGGGAAAGGCTAAAAGCTGAAATTAGAGAAATTTGTAAAGTCAAGTGTAATCTTCTCGCCTTAGAAGACGAGCTGCAGTTCTTATTTATCTGAAGCTGCACAATCACAAAGAAAATGAGGCAGAGCATGTCGTTCTGCCTGAGAACTGGAGCTAATCAATGGTCCCTACTTCTTGCGGGGTGGTGGGGGGATGCGGAGGGGCGAGGGAACCCAAGCCATCAGCACCAGGGCGTGTGGATATATCCTTGAGGCTCCGCGGGATCTATGTGCGCATTTCTTTAAACCGTCACTGAAAAAAAAAGCCTCTTGTGACATTGGCTTAGGCTTACACCACGTGCGTTAATACAAAGAAACATCATACTGAGACCATTCAGGGAAATTGACACTTCCGTACCCTTATTTCAGCTGCTTTGAAATTTGAGGGAGTGCCAGCCTTTAAGCACTTTATTCTTTCCATCATGTATCTTCTTCAACTGGACTGCTGATTTTCTTCTGAAATTATAACTTTCCGTGTATTGCTGCACTTTGTGAACTTGTATTTCTGCTCCCTGAGGACAGGAAACTGTGCAACCTTTTAAATGCCCCCGACAGAGTGTCCTAAACACAGAAGACATTCAACACATGCGCCTAATAAGCACTCCGGGCATGAATCTGAAGGAGGAATTTCTCCTCACATTATCTTCGATTAATCTCGATGAAAAATGCCATCATTTTTTTTCATGCTTCCTTCCCGAATTGCATATTTCCACACTGAATGCTTTTCCATTCTCCCCACTTCTAAAGGTCAACTGGAATTCTCTTCATTTCTAAATGATGGCAACACAATTTGCCTGGTGTTATAGGAGCATGTGGAGAGCTCAGCAAACTAACTAAGCCTGAGCTTGAGCCGAAATCGGACGCCTGGACTCTGTGTAGGTCATTTTTTCCTGGGTTTTCTTTTTGCTCTGTCAGAAAAACATTCTAACACAGTCTGCCCTGAAATTTAAGTGGATTAAAAAAAAAATCTACACTTAGAAAATACCAAGAGGAATAAAAGATGATGATGGTGTCTGGTGTGTGACAACAGTCCATAAACACTTGAGAGAGACCTGAGGCTGGGAAGGTCTAAGAAGCAATATATGGCCCCAGCTGCCCTGTGTGCATCTACTTCAATTTGAGGTTTTCTGTCTCAAGTGTACTTTCAATGACAAGTTTAATAAGCGCAGTAGGAAGTCCATTATCTCCATCACTACTGCCAGGATCCATGCCCAGAGGCGCAGGACCTAGTCTATGTACTAAATCCCAAGTGTGATCCAGGAGGTGAATTCAGAGGGCTGATGTGAGAAGCAGAGATTATTTTTTTCTGCCTAGATGTTACGTATCTTGCTAGCTCTTTCTTTAAATTCACAAGCAATCAGCTTTTTAGAAAACCATTATAGTTCTTTTCACATTATTAATAAGTCAATCAGTGATTATTCTGCCACTTTCTTAAACTCAGTTCAGCTAGCAAGAAAGATCTGAAGTGGCCTGTTAGAATATGAACCTGGGACCACTTCCTGGTCTTGCTAGGTTTTTAAACAAAACAGTGATTTATTTCTATGTCTCAACTGTCTAGAAACTTAGAAATCATCTAGGATTATTTAAATATCTTCAAAATGTAATTTTAAAGATATTATTCCTATCCAATTCAAGTCGGTTTTCCCACCATTCTATTCTAAGTGAGGCACGTCAGACAGCCCCAGTGCTGGACCCTGGCTCTGCAACTAGCTGGCTGTGAGGTGAGACAGTCACTGAATCTTTCTGAACTTCACTGCCTTCGTTAAAAAATGGAAATAATATTGGTCCTTATTCATAGGATTGTTGCGTTAAATAAAACACAGGAAAGCATATGTATTGCCTAGCCCATGGGAAACGATAACCAATAAATGCTGGTGATTATTAGTAGGCCCTTTTCACAAGAAGCCCAATAAATTTAGGTTTTCTAATGCTGAAATTTGGTATAGAGACTGACATACCACTGATGCTTATTTCATCTGCAGTGAAATCATCCCATGTCTCTTGTGAAAAACAAATCTCACTGTACAGGTAAAAGGGAGAAACGGCTGAAAATAGTATTATTATCAGTAAACTAAGGGTACATTCAATTATCCTTTGCAAACACATACAAAATGGATTTCAGCAGGCACTGGGTATACTGGCACATTTTGGTACATCCTAGGCCAAAAGATGATAGTTACATATTATCATACACATGGCATGCAGCACAGCCAAAACATGAAGGGAGAGTTCCAATGCAGTAGAGTCGACCTAGGTTTGACAGAGATTCTCTGAAAAAATACTTTTAGCACATACACGGCAAGAGTCCACTTGTGCACGTGAAGCCCCTCCACCTTTTTTAGAAAGACACCTTTTTCTTTCAGCCACAATCTGTTTCTGTCTTCATTTGTTGTCGTCATTTCAGCCTCTGTTTGAAATCAGACTTGTGCTCTGAGCCATGTACCGTGGTAGATGATAGCTTTTCAGTGAAGCGTGCTTCTTCCTGGCAAAAACATTGGGCTCACTTTTTCACAAAGAGTTTCACATCACACATATGAGATGTTGGCAGCGAGCGGTCAGACAACATTTCCTGCTGTTAATCTGCAAAGGATTCAGGTCACTAAGCCAATGTGTGCCAAACGAATGCAGAAAAGGAAGCCCTCCGTAAGAGGGACGCTTGAAAGAGACACAGACTTAAACCTGAATCTTGTAAAAGAACCACAGGGCCTAATTCACAGTGACGCGCGACGTTGTGAAATTCTTCCTGGGAGAGGAAGTACTTATTTCTCCTTGCTGAGACAACTCTCAAAAAAGAAAAAAATCAAACAAAACCCAAATTGTGATTTATAACTCACCCAGTCAAATAAAGTGCTGTAGGCAATGCAAATGTTGACAGTGAAAATCCAACTTTTAATAATATACATTTAATGAGTATGAATTTGTAGAACAGCCACTTTTCAGTCCTATAAGGCACTGATGATCAAAACCATATAATAACAGTCAGTGCTTTAAACAAATAAGTCTTAAGTGAACCAGTGTCCATCAACTGTTTCCTCTTATTAACAGGACAAGGCTGTGAGTAAGCACACAGAGGAAGGATTTCAGGATTAATTATGTAAACTACTCACATAATTAAAAAATTTAATTATATCATTTCACTAGTTAAAATAGAGGTTTTAAATTAAAATAATTGTAAAACCTATGAAAGACATACAATGAAAACATAAATAAATGGAAAAAAATAGGACAGGTGATGACACTTTCAATGATACTTAGGGTCAGCCAGGCCTTCATTGACAGCGTATCATATTTTGGATTAGTATTTAAAATCCAGTAGCTGGGGGGAAAAAGCCTTTGTAATCATCTAACTTTTTGATTCTTACATACTCTCCAGCTTTGCTGGACACGTGCAATAGCCCGTGTGGACCACCTGGGGTACCAGCAGGTCTACACGTCCAAGGTTGGGATTGCTTTTGGACCTTGCTGTCTCTATGGGGGACATCCTGGTTTAATGCTCCTGAGTTCACAATCCTGAAAAGCCAGCATTAATCCTCTCGGCCCAGTAGTTCCCACACCTGGGAGTGGGGGTGGGAGGAGCCTGCTCAGCCCTATAAATAAGCGAGGCCCAGGCCTCATTCTAGAACCAGACCAGACTCGTCCCCTCGGGTCAGCACGAGGTCCCCTCACTGCAGCCGTCCCAAGAGCTCATTTAACCTCGAGAGAATGTTAGTCTCTGCTGACTCCTGAATCTCAGATGGTGATTTCTTTGAGCTTTGTGGTTATTATTTATTTTTATTTTTATTTATTTATTTATTTTTTTGCGGTACGCGGGCCTCTCACTGTTGGGGCCTCTCCCGTTGCGGAGCACAGGCTCCAGACGCGCAGGCTCAGCGGCCACGACTCACGGGCCCAGCCGCTCCATGACATGTGAGATCCTCCCGGGGCACGAACCCGTGTCCCCTGCATCGGCAGGCGGACTCTCAGCCACTGCGCCACCAGGGAAGCCCTGTCATTTATTTTTAAAGCACGCATTGCATTAGCAAATAGCAGTAAATAACAATCACAGAAAAACTGAAATGATTAGGCAAACTGAATCCAGAAGACAAATGGCTTGTAAAGTAGGTACAGGCTTTTGCTCTAACAAACAGCTGTAACGTTCTTTCATTGACAGGAAAACTTAAAACCATTCTAATTCAAGCAAAAAGTAAAGTACTACACACTCAGATTATTCTGATTTTTCTTGTGCTCACAAGAATGCCACTGTCTTTCCCGGACCTTACGGTATTCAGAGGTGAACTGGGAGGTTCGGGGCTGAGGGACTTGAGTGATGCTGCGCTCCCTTCTCTGAAGGTTGAGCCTCTAAGCCAGTCCTGCCTCCTCCCTCCTGGCTTAACAAGGACTGAGGGCAGCAAGATGCCTGTGATCTCGGGGGCTCAGGAGGATGTCAAGTGAAATTCAAAGGAGATGACCCCGAGATTTTATCAAATGTATTTTCACTTCTGTCTTTACATTCAAAAACTCTTGGTGAGAATATACCCACGTGGGAAGACCAGAGGTCGGCTGTCAGACTCAGCAGTGAGAGCACAGACGGCCAGACTGAGGATGCGGTCAGACCCCATCATCACGGTGGGGGAGGTCCCGCCTGCCTCTTTGGCTCCCCACGCGGTGCCCCCTGGCCTGCCCCGACCCCCTACTCCATCACACAACCTTCCTCCAGCCCCTCTCCCTAGGCTTCCTCTTGCCAAAGTCTGCACAAGCCACCTTCACACCCTGGACCCTTCTACCCGTCCAGCCTTCAGATCTCTCCTCAAGCACCCCTTCCTCAGGACTCCACCCACCGGCCTCCAGGACCAGGTCTTAGAGGACGCGTTTTTATGTCTTCTGCATTGCACTTGTCAGGGTGGCAATTTCACGCTGTTTTGTGCTGTGATTTGAGTAATGGTAATGCCAGCCTCTCAGGTAAGCAGTTTTTACCCGCAACTGGATTCCCAACACGTACCCCTGTGCCTGGCAGAGAGCAAAATTAATTATTTTTTGAAACAGGAAAGAAAATCAAGCAAAATAAATGCATCTGGGGTTTATTTCCTGTTTCAAAGCTCCTCAAAACACTGCTCTGTTCTTTGAAATTTATTCAGGATCAGTTTATTTATATTTTTCTACCACATGGGTATAATCTGCTCTGGCCAGATCTAGACTGTTGGATTTTTTTCCTAATTTCTGCAAGAAGACAATATTTCATCCCCGCAGGTGGTAGACCTATTAGCTTTTTTAAAAAACATCTTTATTGGAGTATAATCGCTTTACAATGTTGTGTTAGTTTCTGCTGTATAACAAAGTGAATCAGCTATATGCATATGTATATCCCCATATCCTTGCCCTCTTGCATCTCCCTCCCACCCTCCTTACCCCATCCCTCTAGGTGGTCACAAAGCATAGAGCTGATCTTCCTGTGCTATACAGCTGCTTCCCACTAGCTATCTATTTTACGTTTGGTAGTGTATATATGTCAATGTTACTCTCTCACTTCTTCCCAGCTTACCCTTCCCCGTCCCCGTGTCCTCAAGTCCATTCTCTATGTCTGTGTATTTATTCCTGTCCTGCTCCTAGGTTCATGAGAACCTTTTTTTTTTTTTTTTTTTTTTAGATTCCATATGTATGTGTTAGCATACAGTATTTGTTTTTCTCTTTCTGACTTAATTCACTCTGTATGACAGACTCTAGGTCTATCCACCTCAATACAAATAACTTAATTTCGTTTCTTTTTATGTCTCAGTAATATTCCACTGTATATATGTGCCACATCTTCTTTAGCCATTCATCTATTGACAGACACTTAGGTTGCTTCCATGTCCTGGTTATTGTATATAGTGCTGCAGTGCACATTGTGGTACATGACTCTTTTTGAATTATGGTTTTCTCAGGGTATATGCCCAGCAGTAGGATTGCTGGGTCGTATGGTAGTTCTATTTATATTTTTTTAAGGGACCTCCATACTGTTCTCCATGGTGACTGTATCAATTTACATTCCCACCAACAGTGCAAGAGGGTTCCCTTTTCTCCACACCCTCTCCAGCATTTATTGTGGGTAGATGTTTTGATGATGGCCATTCTGACCTGTGTGAGGTGATACCTCATGGTAGTTTTGATTTGCATTTCTCTAATGATTAGTGATGCTGAGCATTCTTTCATGTGTTTGTTGGCAATCTGTATGTCTTCTTTGGAGAAATGTCTGTTTAGGTCTACTGCACATTTTTGCACTGGGTTGTTTGTTTTTTTGATATTGAGCTGCATGAGCTGCTTGTATATTTTGGAGATCAATCTTTTGTCAGTTGCTTCATTTGCAAATATTTTCTCCCATTCTGAGGGTTGTCTTTTCCTCTTGTTTATGGTTTCCTTTGCTGTGCAAAAGCTTTCAAGTTTCATTAGGTTCCATATGTTTATTTTTGTTTTTATTTCCATTTCTCTAGGGAGGTGGGTCAAAAAGGATCTTGCTGTAATTTATGTCCTAGAGTGTTCTGCCTATGTGTTCCTCTAAGAGTTTTATAGTGTCTGGCCTTACATTTAAGACTTCTTAGCTTTTAAAATTCCACCTCAAATGTTGCAGGTTAACTTCCTGATAAATTTCTCAATTTCCCCCGAAGGGCGGAATGATCTTGAGCTGGGGCTTCACTCCATTACTTTCATTTGATACACGCTCAACCCCTCCCGCTGAAACAGAAAAACCCAAGGTGGGTTATGGTTTTTAAGGACCTTCCATGACTAAACTGCATGACATCAGCCTGAACTCCCAGGTATCAGGAGTCCTGCACCTGCTCAGGAAGTCTGTCTGATGAACGTAGAGAGCAGTTCCATGCATAGGACAGGGATGCGTCCTGGATTCTCCTTTAAAAATTCTTTTTAAAATGCCTGGTTAAGTAGCAGATTGGAGAGTTAACTACTAAGTGTGCAATTGGTCCTGCCACCTAAAAACTTTTCTAAAACTGAAGTCAATATTTTTGTAAGAGTCACGATATTTAATGGGCTTACGGTTAATAATCCTGTAAAGGGAATGGACTCATTCACACACCTAGGCACAGACTTTCCTGTGAGGTTACCTTGAAGAGGACAGAGGAACTTCTACTGCTCAAGCTTTAAAGTTTTTCTGAGCTGAAATCATTGAAGTCCTCCTCTGTCCACAGTGTCGGGGTCCTGGGCATCCTTCGTCTCCATGCTGGCCTAGATCCAAATGTCTGAGGTGTGTCTTAAGCTCACCCTCAGGCATTTTTGTGGCCATGTCCTTGGAGAAAGTGGGTGACGGTCTTTCTGTGAACACGCTCGTCAAGCCCTCACCTTTTCTGAGATGTCAGTAGCATCCCTAACTCTGCTGTTAAAAAATACAGTTCCCCACTGAGCTGGCAACTTAGAAAGCTGCACATCTCGGATACTTAAAGAGAAGCATCATCTCAAACCGGCAGATCATTACTTAGCGCTTCTTAAAGCTTTGACTGAGAGAATCAACAACCACTGAGACTTTCCTGACAGCTATTCATAATCTCCCAGAAGAAGCTGACAGAGAGCTTCTCTCAAACGACGGGACCCGGAATGAAAATGCTTCTAGCCAGCAAGTGGGGTGCTTTTACTGTGTGGACACTGTGACGTGAGTGCGCTCTGAACACACATTTTATGGGTTCATCTCCTTCCGGCTTCTTCCCCTCATTTTCTCTTGGTCCTGCTTTCTGCTTATTTATTTTCTTCTCATTATATTATGTGTACTTCTGTAAAACACCTTAAATCCATGGCTGGGTATACATAGTAGAAGTCCCAAGTTAAAATAAAATGTATTTTTGAAACAAAGTACCTTTACAATTTGGATGGGTTTTTTTTCCCTATGAGGATGACTTCTTGACCTAGTACTATTTGGGCCTCTCACTGCTGTGGCCTCTCCCGTTGCGGAGCACAGGCTCCGGACGCGCAGGCCTAGCGGCCGTGGCTCACGGGCTTAGTTGCTCCGCGGCACGTGGGATCTTCCCGGACCAGGGCACGAACCCGTGTCCCCTGCATCGGCAGGCGGATTCTCAACCACTGCGCCACCAGGGAAGCCCTTGACCTAGTACTATTAAGGAAGCTCAGCAAGACCTGTTATTCCCGATGGTGCCTTTTTTTTTTTTTTTTTTTTAAAGGAATAACTGGACATATGAACTGAAGCATTTTGCTTGGGGTAATCCTTGAAAACTATCCCGTGTGCTTTACAAGTTCAGTATAGGGGCATTTCCCTAAAGAACGTGGTGGCTCTTTCAGTGACTTTATTTGCCGTCGCCATGGCATTCCATAAGAAATAACAAGTCTCTTTATTCCTTCCAGTTTCCCAAACACCATTCTAAGAACCAATTCTTGTGCTGGCTGTACGTCTGCATACCATTGCTCATGCCTACATGCAGCCACAGGGTGAATGAGGTGCATTTCGAAGTGTAAATATGACTTCAAGATCAGAATTTCTTTCACCCGTATTAGAAAATTACCCCAAATATGCAAACCAGTTAAACACAGCTGTCTGTCACATGTCCAACACAGCAAAGATGTCTTGTTTGTCAACGAGAAGAAACCCCCACCGATCAAAGCCTTTCATGAGATAATACCTAACCTGGCCATTTAAAATTGCCATTTGTAGAGACATCCTGGACCTGAACTGCAGGAAACAGTCACTAGGCAACACTAACAAAATAGATTGGTCTTGGCAGAAGAAACGAAAGGAAGACCCAAATTCCATTTATCTAGAAATAAGATATCCACAATTGTCATCTGGCAAGGGAAATCCCACCAGGTTATAGGAAGCTAATGCTCTTGATGGAAGTGTGATGTGTTCCAGCAAAAAGATCCCATAACTTAGAGTCCGTGACCTCTTCTAGAAGAAACAAATAAAAACTTGAAAGTGTTCTGGCTGGTCAATACAACCCACAAAGAGGAAAAGCGTCCTTGGCTTTTCGGCCGTTGACAGAGGGAACCCGGGGCTCAGCACTAGATGCCCCTCTGACCTGGACCAGGAGGAGGCGGAGGACGGGGAAGGGGGTGGTATTTCCTGAATGAACAGCAGGGCGTGATCATAGCCCCCAAACTGGAAAACTGCGGGAGGCTATGTATGAGGGCGGGGTGAGTTTTTGTCTAATTTGCGATTAAAACGTTCAGGAGAACTTTCTGAATAACACCACCCCTTTATGGTTACTTAAAGATCACGATGACACAGCATGCTAATGTAAAACTAGTCCTAACAGTCTTCTTACGTTGTTCCAAGAAACAGGGATCAGTCTTTCCTTACAGGAAATATAATGTTACAGTTCTTAACACTTTGTATAACTGAAATTCTAATGTACAGAAGACAGCAAAAAGCCCAATTAAAGAAATAAAAGGGTGGCACAAGAATCCATCACAATGAACGACACTAAATTATTTCTCGGTGGACAGCACCTGGGGCGATCCCTGGCCTCCTGTTTTCTACATTCAATAGTGCCACGCCTTGATGGCAGTTAGAAAGTGATACTGGGAACCTGGCCTATGTAGATTCTCTCTTGGATCTGTTTGAAGGAGACCCACTCGACCATAATCACCGCTGTAATGTCCCCATGGGGTCAGGCACGCCCCGTTCCTAAGCTGGGGTACGCTCCCCACCCCGACTCTAAACATCAGTGTTGCCCAGAGCTCTGCTATTAATGCTTTTCCCACTCATTCACTGGCCGTCTGCACGATCTCAATCACTCCTGCATGTGAATTAGTGTGAGAGATATTGGCTCCCACAGAGCCTACCAGCCTGACTTCTCTTCCAAAGGCTGAACAATGTATCCAATTCCAACAGTAGATTGTTACTTTCATATTCCAAGCACCCTAAATTCAATAGGTTTAAATTAGATTCACTATCTTCCCCCACAAACTTTTCTTCTTATACTGTATTCTGTAAATGTGGATGCCATTATCAGGTACTGTCTCTTCCACTACCCACATCCCTGCCCACCCATCCAATTAATCAAGTTTGCTCATTTTCAGGACAGTTCTTTAAAATCCATTCTCTTCCCTCTGTCCCACTTGCTGGCGTCTTGGATCTGGTCCTCAGCATCTCTTGCTTGGTTCATTGTGCTGCAGCCAGTTTCAAGACTCTTCCTCCTCAATTTCTATTTAGTAGAAGTACATTTTCAAAACACAAATGGCCAAATAGCTCCCCTCAGAAGCACCCCATCACCTATTGTGATTTCTCATCTCCCTGGTGTACAAGCCCCACAAGATCCCTGGGACTGCGGATAGAATGGATCTTACTTTAATCTAATGATTAGGTTACATTAGCTGGCACAGCTGACCTTATGATAGGGACATTATCCAGGTAGGCCTGACCTAATCAGGCCTCAGCCCTTAAAAGCGGAGAGTTTTCTCCAGCTCATAGCAGAAGTGGGGTTGGCAGAGAGATCTGAACGTAGAGGACTCTAAGGTGAGTGAGGTTTTCTGTTGCCAAGATGGAGGGAGACTCACAGACTGGACAGCCAACTCGGGAGCCCCAAGTGGTCCCCAGCTGACATCCACCAAGACAGTGGAGACCTCAGTCCTACAACCAGGGGGAAACACACTCTACCAACAGCACCAAAAAGCGTGAAGATGCATCTTTCCCTAGACCAGCCTCCAGACGAAGATGTAACCAGTGCACTACGTGATTTCTGCTCTATCAGACCCTGAGCAGAGGACTAGCCAAAAAATGTGAGATGATAAATACGTGTTGTTTTAAGTGTCTAAGTTTATGGTAATTTGTTACACAGCAGTAGAAAACCAACATATACAAAAAATATCCAACCTTGTTAGCAAGTCAAGCCCACCCTCCCTCATGGGCCCTTGGTCTTCCTTTCCAGCCTCAGCTGCTACTGACATTTCAAATTCTCCCTGTGTGCTTTTCACATCTCCTTATCTGCCCAAATTCTAAAAAGAATTATGTAAATATCCTGAGTGTAATTAGAATTATTCTGGAAATATAAAAATAAATAAATAAGGGAATGCCGCTTGACTTAAATATCACTGCAGGGAAAGTCAGCCAACATATTCTAATAATAAATATCTATCTATCTGCCAAAAAGTGATTGGACACGTGCTTACCATTTTTAACAGCATGAACCAGTGTTGAGGAATCTTTGCTTGTAAGGAAGTATTTACAGACAGCTAAAGCTCTGGAGTCATGCTTTTTTATACATCAGCCCTATTTCAAAACCTAGATCCTAAAAAAGAAAGAAGAATCCAAGAAACGTGCCTCCAACAGCCACTCCCAATTTCTTCAGGCAAGAAAGTTCTCTACAATAGCAGAGGATCTGTCCCAGCATGAAATGGAAGTGAGCTGAGTAGATTTCCAACTCTTTCCTTTTTCTGAGTGGCTCCTATCGTGTCCCTAGTTATTTTATTAAAACCCAGCACATCACAAAACTCCTAATAGGGTAAGAGTCAAAGACTCCCCTATTCTCTACTTACTACACAAGGGCGAAGATATAGGATGACCTGCACTTTATAAGACACTTAAAACCGAATAGTAAAAAAGCCTCTTCGAATACACTACTCAGAGTTGCTATGAAAGAAACCTGAAAATACAAAGAATCAAGGCTTAGTGGAACTAGAAAGACCATTAAAGGACTTCTGAAGCGTGAAGGAAAAGCTGTGTGACCTCGTCAGACCCCTTCTCTAATACTTTCCTACACACCTTGAGGAGTTCATCACCGAAGCCAAGGACCACTGCCTCCCCACTCACCATGAAGTAGGAGTCCGCTCAGGAAAAGAAGCTTGCACTGAAAGCCAGAAATGGGGTGCGTATAATTATTTTCAGAACATATTCAGGCTTGTTAAACACCTACTGATTCTGACACAACAGCAACAGACCCTTAGCTGCATCTTCTGTCTGATCTCAGCAGGTGTAAGCCGGACAGTGTGAGAAAAGCAAATTTCCTGTTTTCTAGGTCAGTGTCTTAGTCCTAACAAGCTTCTAGGTAAATGGGTGTTAAATCTTAAACACAAGCACAGTTACCTCCTGTTCATATTCCTGATCGTATTAAGACCATTCAGCATTTCCCAAACTGTCAGATGAATGATTAGCTGATATGGAAACACTGCTAAAATTCTTTCCAGGTTGGGAAAGAAACCCTAGAAAGGGAGAGTCAAGATGAAATTCACTTTCTTGCATTTAAGAAATACTTTGCAGTGTCTAATATACTATTAGGTGATAAGAGGAAATCTCTAAACAGTGTGGAGGCTAAGATCCTGTGGTTTTGTTGTTGTTGTTGAAAAGACTTAACATTTTTAGAGCAGTTTTAGGTTTGCAGCAAAATTGAGGGGACGGTACAGCGATTTCCCACATACCCCCGGCTCACATATATACATGTGCCCAGCCTCCCCCATCATCAACGTCCCCCACCAGGTACCATTTATTACCATTAATGAACTTACACTGACACATAACACACCCTAAGCTCCTAGTCTGCATTACAGTTCACCCTTGGTGTTGTACATTCTACGGGCATGGACAAATGTATAATAACATCATTGTATCGACAGTATCCTACAGAGAATTTGCACTGCCTGAAACATCCTCTGTGCTCAACCAATCCATTCCTCCCTCCTCCGACCCAACCCCTGGCAACCACTCATCTTTTTACCGTCTCCATAGTTTTGCCTTTTCCAGAATGTCCCAGAGTAGATGGCATCATACAGTATGTAGCCTTTTTCAGATTGGCTTCTTTCACTTAGCAACATGCATTTAAGGTTCCTCCACATCTTTTCATGGCTTCATAGCTCATTTCTTTATAGTGCTGAATACTATTCCATTGTCTGGGTTCTAACACAGTTTATTTATCCATTTACTTATTGAAGGATAAAAGCAAACCTCTAAAATGTATGAAGCTATGACTCCGTTTTCATGTTAAAAACGTACCACTCTCTACACAGAGTCTTTTATATTTATATTCTTACAGACAAGGCCCAGAAGGGTCTGCCTTATGCTTTATAGTGTGAAAGTTACATAAGGTTAGGTAGCCTTTCAAATTAGCCAGTCACTGTAGGTCCAGTAGGGTTCCTGGAACCTGTAAACACTCTCTCTTCCACTCACAACAAGTGAACTCTAGTTTACAGGTGAGAAAACAGAACACTTTACAGGACAAATAGCTTACAAACAGATGGCAAACCAAGATGCCACCCAGGCTGGTGCTACTATCACATACCGCCTCCCACAGTTTAATATTCTTAGGCTCAAAATTCAATTCTTGGGCTTCCCTGGCGGCGCAGTGGTTAAGAACCCGCCTGCCAATGCAAGAGACACGGGTTTGAGCCCTGGTCCGGGAGGATCCCACATGCCACAGAGCAGCTAAGCCCGTGCGCCACAACTACTGAGCCTGTGCTCTAGAGCCCGCAAGCCACAACTACTGAGCCCACGTGACACAACTACTGAAGCCTGTGGGCCTAGAGCCCGTGCTCCGCAACAAGAGAAGCCACCACCGTGAGAAGCCCGCACACCTCAATGAAGAGTAGCCCCAGCTCACTGCAACTAGAGAAAGCCCACGTGCAGCAACGAAGACCCAACGCAGCCAAAAATAAATAAATAAAAGAAATAAATTAAAAAAAATGTTTTTTTAAATTCAGTTTTTTAGAATCAACTGAGAAAACTTATTCTACTATACAACCCTCTGGTCTGCTTTGATTCGTGATCCCTTGATATATATTTAATTATTAAGACATCTGTACATTATGAGTTTCATAAACACATTTGTAAAAGCCTGGGTGTGAGTGATCTTTTTTACTAAAACACTGCATGCCGGTTCTACTGCTGGATGAAGGGATTCAAACTAAAATTAGAGTTCAACATTTCTACTATTCTGGTCTTTCATGGACATATTTAGAGCAGTGCAGCATATTTCGAGCAGTGCAGCATAAAAACTGACAGGGCAAGAACCTAGTGTATATAGCACAGCGAACTACATACATTCAATATCTTGTAATAATCTATAATGGAAAAGAATCTAATAAAATGTATACATATATATCAATATATGTATAAGTGAATCACTTTGCTGTATGCCTGAAACTAACATATTATAAAGCAACAATATTTCAATAAAAATTTAAAAAGAAATTGACAAAACAAGTATCTTAGCAGAAGTCCCCAGCTATTTAAGAAAGTTAAAATTTGACACAGCTGTATCCTATTTTTAAATTAATTTTGAATTTTTAAATGGCCCTCCGTTTTCTGGAGCAACTATAGATGCTCTGAGCATGTCTGTCTGATACAGAAACCTTGAGAGTATCAGTAAATAGAAGGAAAATATAAAACCTTGGCAAGAATGATTAATAATAACTTTTCCATGTATCGACAGCCCCAAAGGAAGCTTGCATTTAAAGCTAATATACTATTAGCCTCGAAATAAGTGCCCAGACTGGCCAAGGTAATTTATTAGTTTATTGCCAATAAATGTCAGGCATGGCATATATGTTACTAACAAAAAAGCAGTGAAGGAAGCTCTTCAATTTCACTAGGTAACATTTTAGCAGAGCTTTTCCCTCTCCGCACTTCCTCATTGACTTCCCCATCTCCTATTCTTTATTTTCCATACCCAAACAGGAAGACTGGACTGAAATATCACTAGGATGGATTTTCCCTTCTTCCTTTGCTATAGACATTAATATGATCATAGGAATACCACAAAAGGTATTCATGAGCACGGTTGAATATCTCCTTTTAAGTTACAGCATTTTTCAAACTAAGAAGTCTGTGTTCACCTCCTTTTCTGTGCCAATCAGACGCTGGACCATAAGGCGTAGGTGGCAGCTAAATCCTGACACTAACTGCTGCCTGTGTGCGCTTCCCTTTTAAACCAGATCAGCTGGTGCGTGGATGCCAGTGTGTGTGTGCAAGCTGGTTCTCTGTAACGATTTCACCGTGTCCCTGTAACAGGGCCTTCAACATCACACTGTCCTCCAGGATTCCTGAAACTACCTCTGTATTTTGTTGGAATGTGTGTGTACACACACACACCACGTACATATTTTGCAGGACTGAACTAGAGTTCACGCCCTCCTCCGACCCTAAGAACGTGTGATTCTACAAGACTTCAGCTCTGTAGTCAAAGAGGTCATGGGCGCTGTTCGTAGGCGGCGGAATTTTGAGACAAGGTCAAAGACACTCGCCTCTGAAATTGAAGGTAACAACAATAAAAAAGGTAATATCAAATTCAAGAGATGATCCACACCATGTAGAAATCTTCTCAGGTTATTAACTAACTTTGAAAAGATTTTCTCATCTTGTAGCTGATACTAGTGGTCTTCTTCCTAAACTTCCTGCAGAGCCAAGACTATGTCCATGAAAAGAAAGGCATCTATTTAAATGCTAACTAAAGGGAGATGCTATTATCTTGAAAATTATAACCTGTCTTTCATGGGGGAAATGCTGTAATTATGAAATGAACTGGCAATTGATCAGGAAAATTAGAGAAAAAAATCACTGGTGAAAACTGTTTCTCTCCAGAAGGCATGGAGACTATGGCCCCAGTTCAGACCTGCCTTTCCACTTTGAGCAGGATGCTGTAACAGCTGTACAACTTGCTTCAAGTCATTCTATGTTTAAGGCAAAGAAGGGAGTCGAGCCTGGAACTCTGTTCCCTTCCCCACTTTGAAGAGCTTCTGCATGATACCTCCCCAGCTGTTTTCCCCTTCTTACTCAAAATATTGTTGTTTTTCTACTCTTCATAAAGTATCTTTTTTTAAAAAATTGAAGTATAGTTGATTTACAGTGTTGTGTTAGTTTCTGGTGTACAGCAAAGTGATTCAGTTACGTGTATATATACACACCCACATATGTATATATAAACATATATATTCTTTTCCAGGTTCTTTTCCATTATAGGTTTTTACAAGATATTGAATATAGTTCACTGTGCTAAACAGTAAGTCCTTGTTGGTTATCTATTTTATATACAGTAGTGTGTATATTTTAATACCAAACTCCTAATTTATCCCTCCCCCCTTTCCCCTTTGGTAACCATAAGTTTGTTTTCTATGTCTGTGATTCTCTCTCTGCTTTGTAAATAAGTTCATTTGTATCATTTTTTTTAGATTCCACAAATAAGTGGTATTATATGATATTTTGTCTTCGTCTGACTTACTTCATTTAGTATGATAATCTCTAGGTCCATCCATGTTGCTGCAAATGGCATCACTTCCATTTCTTTTTATGGAAGAGTAAGTATTCCTTTGTATATAAATACCACATCTTCTTTATCCATTCATCTGTCGATGGACACGTAGGTTGTCTCCATGTCTTGGCTGTTATAAACAGCACTTCTATGAACATGAGGGTGCATGTATTTCACAGAGTATCTTATTTCATGATAGTACAGCCAAAAGCAAAGCCTTGGAAATCGTTTTGCGAAATTAGGTTTAAGAAGTCTTGAGAAGGTAATATCCTTTCCACTGACTCAATCTGTCTCCTGGATAAGATCTGCCCATAACCTCAGGGCCCTTTTGTTTCCAGGGGGGAGGTCTAATTATACCACTTCAGGCCAGAGCCAAGTTGCCCCATTTATTAAAAGGAGAGCCCCTTTAGCGTGTCTGCTTCCAGCTGCCAGCAGAGGGGAGGGGAGGAGAGAGAAGGATGTAGGGGTGAAGGGGGGGAAGAAGGAAGGGAGATGAGAAAGTGAACAGAAGAGGAAGCCCAGTGTGGCCTCACTTCCTTCTCCTTTCCCCCAAACTACATGCATAACTAATATAAAAACATAAAGTATAACTTGAAAGTTCCACCACAAAATTTAGAAACACTGGTCCATTTGATGTCCAATGTTTACAGAATTAAAACTAAAGTAGATATTTAAATATATTATTAAATAGTTTGAAAACCAGATCTTTCTCTTTCTGTTTCTCTTTGTGTCCTACTATTTCACAAGCCCACACTGGCAGTAAATACTGTATTGCGGTTTGTTCTGTCTGCTGCTACAGACTTTGGATGTTTTGATGCCCCCAGTAAAGAGCGTTCTGGAGCAGAGGGTAGGAGATGTGAGTTCTAGCCATTCTCGGCCCTTTTTGGGCTGTGTGTCCTCTGGCACACTATGAACTTCTCTGGGCCTATTCCTTCTTCAGTGAAATGAGGTAGGAGACAAAGCTATCTCCAGTGTCCCTTCCAGATCTAAGACTGTGGACCCTATGAGGAAGACAATGCCCTATCTAAGCTTGAAGTCTTTGTCTCTCTTGGTTTTCAGTGCCTGGAACGTAACAGGCCCTCAAGAAATACTTTATATCAAAGCCTCTGCAAAATTAGTAAAACTCCTTGGCATCTTTTGCACACTGTGTGATCTTAGTTCTAGGGACTGGAACTGTTGTAAACAAGAAAAAAGAAGGTTCATTAAGACAAATCATAATTAAAACTTGAATGATGAGCTCCCTTGTTAAAAACTATTTCGGTGCCTGCCACGTACAAATTGATCAACGTCCTCAAGAAAATACAGAGATGTGAATGAGGTGCCTGGTGGAGACAACACCTTCAGAGATTTTTGGAAGCTGTAATAAAGGTCCAGTTCTAGGAAGGAGGCTGAAGAAGCTCACTGGTGGCAGAGACTCCTGTCCGGCTTGGCCCTGTGTGAATGCGAGGCTGTGGTTGCTATATGAGGGACTGGTTGCCATCCAACAAGCTGGGGAATCAGAAATGCCTTGGACTAAAGCAGGCAAGAACTTCCCTTGCTGCTGGGGCTGTAGCTGAGTTAGAGTGGACACGAGCTGGCACCTGGCATGTGAAGCAGAATGGTGCCAGGCAGGATGACACTGGTTAGGAACTCAGGAGTAGGGTTTCGGTCCTTCGCACCTAAGAATAGCACTTGGAGTAACACGTATTCTTCTTTTTCCCCCAAGATCAGGAACAAAACAAGGATGCCTACTCTTGCCACTTTTATTCAACATAGTTTTGGATGTCCTAGCCACAGCAATGAGAGAAGAAAAAGAAATAAAAGGAATCCAAATTGGAAAAGAAGAAATAAAACTGTCACTGAGTGCAGATGACATGATGCTACACACAGAAAATCCTAAAGACGCCACCAGAGAACTACTAAAACTCATCAGTGAATTTGGTTAAGTTGCTGGACACAAAACTAATATACAGAAATCTGTTAAGTTTCCACACACTAACGGGTATTCTGTCTTTTATGCGCTCTTTCCCCAAATCTCAAGTTAAGCCTTGAACCCAGGTATGCTAAGGGGACAAATTTCTGGAGAAGCAGCCAGGAGAGAGTAGGACCCTCCTCCCCAGAGCCCAGGGGAAGGTGTCAGTGGCTGATCCATCGTCGCCTAAGGCCACAAACAGTGTAAAGGAAGTTAAAAGATGTGTTTCTAGAGCACACGTGAAAACTCTCAGAGGGGGAAGATGCTGAAGGAGGCAAATTTTAAGCAAGTCATCAAGTAAAACCTCAAAGGTTAATCACACGATGGTGAGAACTAGAAAACTTGGATTATTCTTAAACCTGGAAGATTGCTTTCTTCACCAAATAGGTAATGAAGACCGACTCTGTGAACGTCAACCACCGTGTTATACGAAGGACAAAGATAAATAGGACACTGCACGCTGGAACGGTAAAACTACGCATGCACATTTCGCTTATGAAGCCCCTCTGGCTGAACACAGAGCACGGAAGTTCATTTCATCAAATCAGCAGCACAAAGTAGTTGGAAAATACAACGAGAAAGTCAAGAGTTAAGGGAACAGCGGAGTGAAAAAGCAAACCTGGGGTTTCGGCACTGCATGTCAGAATATTAACGCCTGGAAAACAAATCTCCCATCGGGCCTTCCCTCCATTTGACAACTGCGAGTGAAGTCAAAAAGAACTCCCCAGGGATTATTACCTTTGATAAACAATCACCCCGGTGTGCACTCGGGTTCAAATTCACTCAGCTTCCAAAGCACAACCCACGGTATGGTGATACGCCCCAGGGTTTTACTCGTTTTATTTCTCGACAAATATACTTGTTTTTAACCTTCCTACTAGGTAGGGTGTTTACTAGACCATGCCTGCACTCATGAGGGATTATCAGTCTGTTACTTTTTGAAAATGAAAACCAGGAGAAAAGTTTTAACAATTTTAGTAAAAGGCTTTGTTTTTCTTAATCAAACCTTCATGAGGTCATATCTGAACACCTTGGGAAGGCTGAACATTTTGACTATGTCAGCTAAATAAGCAGGTGCCTGTTAACTGCCCTTGTGGGTAACTGTTCCTATGGTTGCACCAAAGAGTCATCACACAAGGAAACCGACTTAAAGCCCTGCCATGGTCGGGAGTCCCCGGGGGCACTGATCTTCAGGCAGGAAAGCTGCTGCTGCAGGACTGGGCCACTCGGTTACAGCACGTGGCAAACAGAATCAAAACCTCTGACTTATGTAGTTGTTGAAAGAACAATACTTGCAGTAACAGTAAAAAGTCTTATTTTTAATTTTTTACAATTACTATTTCTTATAATCCACGAAAGGCAATAGGTGTTCTCTTCAACTTTCTGGATTATGGCAATTCTATTTGCTTTCTAGTCAAGAACTTCTAAAGGGATCGTAAGGCATTTTAATCATGTAACCTAGAGAAGCTGGAAAATTCAGACACTGATTTTGTTTTTCCAACCAAATCCCAGTTAGTGGAACACATGAAACAGAAGTATGACTTGAAACGCTAATTGAATCACAGGCAAGACAGAGCATTTAGAGATTTTTTAAACAGTCCCTTCCTGACCAGTAGTCAGGAGGTGACAAAAGCACATTTAGGGGATGGAGTGCAATAAATTCCCTTCTCCTCTCTGGCCCCTTGGAAGCATCTCTGGGTGGTATCAAGAAGTGCTTATTGGAGTGAACATCACCGTTTCTCCGATTCCGGCAGGATCTGAATGGTACTCAGTCATGGAGCCCATCAACCAGCAGGCCTCTGGACACAGCCCAACCTGAGGGAGGGGGTGGAAACCTGAGGGAGGGGGTGGGACAGGCTTTTAAGGTTTTACTGCTGCACTTGAGTAGCTTTTAGATTTGCCCCAATCTGGATGCAAGGGTCCCTCCAGCGTGGCTGAGTCACTGGCACTTCCCCTGGAGTTCCAGGCCTGAGTGGGGTTACCTGGGGTTCAGAAGCACTGAGTCTCGCTCACTACTAAATCAGCAACGTGCGGGGCTCAGGAGAGAGAGCCCAGGTCCCTGCACACAGAGAAACACGGTGGAGCCTTGTGAGAAACACCTGGTCCACCTTCTGTCTCTTTTGCAGTTATGCTCAAGCCTCCTCCACTGGTCAGGTTTCTTGTGGAGAACAAACCAAACTACCCCTCAAAATGGCTTAAGATGTTTCTATGTGCAGCAGCACACCTATATTAGGAAATATGGACTCAAATTTCAAATCCTGTCTGACTTATTTTCCTAAAACCATATCAGACTAGATAGAATGAAACATTTCTAACTGGATGGTCATCAGGAAATTCATCTGACTGATCAGACTCAGATGAGTCCAGGAAGCCAGAAGTAATGGGATTGAAATGTATGTGAAATAAACACGATAAGCACTGCTTCCGCTGCTGTGAAGGGGGTACTTTTGTTTATTTTCTCTCTTAAAATTCATGTTCAGGAAATAAACGGCAACATGATGACAAACTGGCCATAGGAAGTAGCCTACATTTCCTAATGGTCCAGTAAAAATGACAAGAAGGGACTAGCAGTATTAGCGATTATGTTGGCATATGTGACAATCCGGTAGCCTGCAAACATTGCCCAAACGTGTATATCAAATTACTTATTGTAAGATCCTTTCTTGTATTTTACTCATAGTAAGATCTTTTTTCAATTCATTAATTAATTTTATGTATTTTTGGCTGCTTTGGGTCTTCATTGCCGTGCGTGGGCTTTCTCTAAGTTGAGGCGAGTAGGGGCTACTCTTTGTTGTGGTGCGCGGGCTTCTCATTGCGGGGGCTTCTCTTGTTGCGGAGTATGGACTCTAAGCTCCCGGGCTTCAGTAGTTGTGGCTCGAGGGCTCTAGGGCGCAGGCTCAGTGGTTGTGGCCCACGGGCTTAGTTGCTCCAAGGCATGTGGGATCTTCCTGGACCAGGGCTCGAACCCGTGTCCCCTGCATTGGCAGGCGGATTCTTAACCTGTTAAGTCCTGTAAGATCTTTTTATATTTTAGATAATCAAGGCTAGGAGTTTGAAAAAAAATTACTGAGGAAAAACAGCTCTCAAATGGAAAAACACTGAATGCCACAATGATCTAAGCCTATTGCTAGAGGGAAATTGGAAAACTCCAGGACAATCGGTAAGGTCCTCCCATCAGAACACGGTGGGGGGGCGGGGAGGGGGGCGCTGTAGCACTGCTGGGCAAGGGGAAATGCTACCTTGTGCTTTCAAAACAAAAAAGAACTATAATGAAGGCATAAAGTAAGCCACAGGGGAATAACAGCTAGGCATAGAGAGTTCATTAAAATAAAATGCCTTTTTTGATGCCTTATTCAATGCAACAAACGTTATGCCTGTTATCGTCTCCTGCATCCTGTTCGTAATTCACAACGGCAGGTGTTGGGGGCAGGGGTCGTGGAGGCCATCCTGCTTCTTCATTCAGAGCTTGGTGCCTCTTCTCTCTGTGATCTTAGAGCAGGAAGGGGCAGGAGAAGCCACTGGGTCTGAGATTACACCCAGGAGCTGCTGGTTATCAGAGATGCACCTGTGCTTTCTGCTGGAATCCCAACAGCAGAGCACACATCATCACGAGGTTGACACTGACCACTTTAAAACATTCTTTTTCTGCTTATTTAAAATCTGACTTCCTATAACTTCTTCCTAAGTTTTACTTCCTATACGTTAAAAAATGTTATGACATTCAATGACAACCCTTCCAAGTAACTGTAAGTAGGCATCCTGTCTCCTCCTAATCTTTTTTCCATTTTCAACACATTCTTTCTCAAATCATTTCGCATGGGAAGGTTTCAAACTACTCACCATCCTGTAATTCTCTGCTGAATAAGCTTAAGTCGGAGTTCACTGCTATTACCGTTGTTAAACTGGTACCATTTATCAAGAATCTGCTACATCCCAGAGAGTGTAAATTAGTTATCTGCTTTAATCTTCTCAATAATGCCTATTTCACCCCTATTTTCCTGGCGAGGAAAATGAGGCTCAGAAGATTTAAGAAGTTCCTTGCAATCACTCCCCAGTCTGGCTGCTCTGGAGCATGTGTATCACGTGTGAATTACACAAATGGGACCTCCCAGCAGGGGAACGGGGACGACTCACTCACTGCCTTCCACAAACTAGGCACTACACTCCCCGGAAGCAGCCTGTGATTTCGACAACATTCTTGACAGCCACACTGCACTGCTGGTTCCTGCTGGGTTTGTAATCACCTTAAACCCAAAGATGAGTTTCACCAGAACTGTTACTAAGTCTGCCTGGCCCTTCCTCCAAACCTATTTCTGTTTTGCACTTGATCTTTAAAAACAGAAGTTTTACCTGCCCTCCTGCTAAACAGTGTCCACACCATCCATTTAAGAAACCTGGATTCTGACACATGGGCTGCTCCTTACTTCTGAAGCCCTTATCACTTAAAAAAGTTGTTGAGCTGTTTTTGCATGTGTGCTGTGCCTTCATCCAAGATTCAGTTAACAACTCAGTTTTGAGAAGAGTAAAGGCTGAAGGACACCTTCTCTAGGACAATGTTTTTCAACCTGTTTACCTGCTAGACCCCGTGTACCTCACCAGCAAAGCTTTACTTTTCATAGTTTTGTTTTGTTTTGGTGCGTTGGGTATTCGTTGCTGCATGCGGGTTTTCTCTAGTTGCAGCAAGTGGGGGCTACTCTTCGTTGCAGTATGCAGGCTTCTCATTGCAGTGGCTTCTCTGGTTGTGGAGCACGGGCTCTAGGCGCATGGGCTTCAGTAGTTGTGGCGTGCAGGCTCAACAGTTGTGGCTCGTGGGCTCTAGAACGCAGGCTCAGTAGTTGTGGCTCACGGGCTTAGATACTCCGTGGCATGTGGGATCTTCCCGGACCAGGGCTTGAACCCGTGTCCCCTGCATTGGCAGGTGGATTCTTAACCACTGCGCCACCAGGGAAGCCCAGCATTTTGAATCTGCTTTTTCAACTAGCATCTCATCGCCACCTTGAGAACCACGTCACCGATTCACGACCCATTTTTCTTATCCAGCTAGTCGGTGACACACAAACCCATTTCACTTCAGCATCTCCATGTTTCTCTATCTTCCCATGGCTGTCGGGATGTCAGTAGTGGCCACAACTTCTTCTGTTGTGACACTGAGAATATTCTGCTGACAAGGATTTGTGTGTCCCAGAAAAAAAGTTACTCTTAAGAATCTGTCCAATTCATGAAAATACCTTATTATAAAAGAAAATAGCTGACCAACATTGCCATGGCACTCACAATCTTCACAGTGACATTAAAAGTAACACTGAATGGTACCCAGAGTTAATTACAAACCAAAAGTGCTGTACTGAAAGACACAGATTAGCTGGAATGAATTTGAAGCACGGGATATAAAATAAATTTAGCAAAAGGACCAGCAATGATATGCACTGGGGTCAGCCCTGAGGCATTTATTCTCCCTACAGGAAACACTATCAACTTTCTTCTAGACTGTTCTTCAGAAAACTCTGGTAATCGTGACTAGAGGACTGCCAGGGAAACCTATTTATCCCATTACATAAATACAATCAGTAGAAAGACTTGACTCCAAGTTAAGGAAAAAAGCTCCTCTTGACTTCGATGATTTTTCCGGAAGGGAGATCCACACTGGAAAAATGCAACCTCGTTAAAGGTTACAGAAGTGCTTTAAGCTTCATAGTAAAACCCAGGTAAAAGTATATTATCGGATCTTCTCATTTCCAGACTAAACATCTAAATCAATAATCAAACACTTTGGGCTAAGAAATTAGCCAAAATCAGAGCCAGCGAAATGCAAGAAATGGACCTGTGCATTGCAAACCTTAGAACATATATTTTATTCCCTGTAGTAACCCACTAATATTTGTCAGGTTATAGGATAACAAAAATTCTCTAAATTAATATATGGTAGACTGAATCTCTTTTGATCTAAGGGTTTATCTAAAACTTTTTTTCTACGTCCCTGCAATCTGTAATAATTTGATAACCCACCCCCACCCTAAATGATGTATGTTATCAACATGAAATGGATTTGAATCTTCTGTTCCAAGAAAAGCACTGGTGCATGAGTGCATTATACAAACTATAAGGAATGAAACGGGGGCTGTGGGCAGAGAAAGAGGAGACAAATGAACGTGGACCATGGGGGATCAGGTGGGCTTGCTGCTGGCTGTGTCTTGAGAAAAGAGAAACGGAAATGCATGACCACACACAGATGTACGCTGGCTGCGGAGCCAGCAGATTCTCAACACCCCGGGCAGAAGAGGGGACCAGTGGAGGCATGTGGTGGGCGGGGCTGGCACAGAGGGATGTGCGGTGCCCATGTAGGACCAAGGGCAAGGGGCTGGAGGTGGGAGAGTAGCTCTCTGAATGAAAATATTCAATCTGAAATGGAATCAACTTGCAAAAAGAGCAAGCTGCTCCCTCCCAGCTCGGGGGAAAAGATGCGGTACGTGGTGGATGGGGCAGACCTGATTCTCCAGCCAGAGTTCACACCCTGCCTGTGTCCCCGTGATACTCGGGAGCTTAACAACCATCCATCGCCGCCACTCTCAACAGCCTGTGTCGCTCTCACTTGTTAACTTGGTCTGGCCAAACATCTCTGACAAAAGTCATTCACCTGCCCCTTCTCTCAGAAGAATTTTTGTTTTCTTTGCAAAAAAACACAGAGGAGCACACCCTTTCACACTCGAGCTGCAATGCCCACCACCATGTGCATTTTAAAAACTACCCATTCTCCAAGCAAGAAAAGGACATTCACAGTTCAAATCATCCTACAGCTCCTGTATACAGAAATCTACAAGTTTCTACCAATTAACAACTTGGCCATAAGTTATGCAAACAGAAAAGGTAACATTCATTTCAATGCTAGCTCATAGCCAGGATATTAAAGAACACTTGATTTTTAAGGCCTCCAAAATGTTTTTCCTACCATGGAAAGTATTAGAGATTTCTTCTTCTTTATTTTTATTAAAGACCACATTTTTCTCTTGATTGTAACATTTTGGGGACCTTATAAGTATTTTCAGTAATTCGATCCTCTTTGAGAGACTTCAGAAATAATTTTGTGTTTAGAAACTGGGTCTGAGTAATTTTCCAAAGTTCTGGAAAAACAAAGAGGCACCTTGTATGCTTTACAGCAATATTTCCTAGCTCTCAATATCTGGGACAAAAAAAAAGTTTTAAAATGTACATTTACCTCTACATCGCAGGTATATTCTGATCCATCCAGAAGTATCACTTTGCACTGCATGCTTTTAGGCTTTTTGACAATCTTTAATGGAGATCGAGATAGTTTGCTGCTAGATGATTTCTGAGAAAGTTTATCGTCTTCAAATTGCTGATATTCAGGCTGTTTGGCAGGTCCCCCGGCAAACTCCTGGTCCTTGTCAGCGACCTGTGAGGAGCAAACAATGGACAGTTTTCATTGCAAGATAGGAAATAAATATTGCATTGCTCAGGCAATAACAGAACACTTTAGAAACAGGCTTTCCTATTTCCTAAAGGATGAGGGATGTCTGAATTAGGATATTAGGAATGGATATACATATATAAATACTTATAATGCTAACAGTTACACTTAAATAACTTCTGCAGTTTAAATGTACCCATAGGGCCTTATTTCAGTTTGACTCAAGGATTTACATTAGAAGTGCTAAGTTCTTAGCAAATGCCATCAAGATTCCACTAAGCAAAGGAGGGTACAAAAATGGGCTCCTGACTTTTTAAAAAGGCATCGGCTTTCACAGACATAGTGAGAAGACTTATGGTTACTGGAGGGGAAAGGGTGGTAGAAGGATAGATTAGGAATTTGCGATTAACGAATATACACTACTATATATAAAACAGATAAACAAGGACCTACTGTACAGCACAGGGAACTATATTATCTATAGTAACCTATAATGGAAAAGAATCGGAAAAGGAATATGTATATATATGTATAAATGAATCAAGTTCCTGTACACTTGAAACTAACACAGCATTGTAAATCAATTATACTTCAACTGGAAAAAAAAAGGCACTGGGTAGTATAAGCCTTAAAAACAAATAAAGCATCTAAGATTTAACCTAATGTATTCTGCTTCTTTCATTCACTGGATCCTCCTTTACTCCATGACCCATAACTGTCCCATAAACATACCAGGTATCTTATAAATTGTAAGGCCTACATAGCTTCAAGTATTAATCTTCTCAGTAATTTTACAACTGTTAAAGTTTTTTTTTTTTCCCCGTTGCGGAGCACAGGCTCCGGACGCACAGGCTCAGTGGCCATGGCTTACGGGCCCAGCCACTCCACGGCATGTGGGATCTTCCCGGACTGGGGCACGAACCCGCGTCCCCTGCGTCGGCAGGCGTACTCTCAACTACTGTGCCACCAGGGAAGCCCCTGTTAAAATATGTGATTTAGCTCTCACTCAATTCAATGAAGCCAGCAGCACTGAAATTCACTACAAAGTAATCCCTTAAGTCTGCTTCCCCCTTCACTGTAATGAGCTAGTATAAGAACAGATCAAATCTGTCCAAAAGCTTTAATCTGCTTTCAAATCACAACAGTCCAGTCCAAGCTAGACTCAGAACTGCAGAGGACATCCTATGAACAATAAAATCCTCCCCTGAGTCAGTCCCCTCGGCGGTCTCCCTGTGCACTCCTCTCCAACAACTCTTTCTCTGCCCCTTTTCTATGTATCAAATGACCATCAATGCACATTCAACCCAAGGGCCAGACCATAGCTTCCATGGTCTGCAAATACACTCTGCAAGTCCAGAGGAAGATATGTTCTGAAACTCAGTTTAGGCCCCTTACATAAGCACGAAATTTCCTCTCTCATGAATATACCACCACCCTGGTGGCTAAAGTTCATGGGCTGGAGAGTAAGA
Source organism: Kogia breviceps (assembly GCF_026419965.1). Taxonomy (NCBI): domain Eukaryota; kingdom Metazoa; phylum Chordata; class Mammalia; order Artiodactyla; family Physeteridae; genus Kogia; species Kogia breviceps. The sequence goes on from NC_081324.1 coordinate 57,309,236, forward strand.
CCATATTGACAGTTGCAGCTTTCTCAAGGTCACCAAACTAGTCAACTGGAATTCAGATCCAGCCAAAGCCCACACTTTAATCATCACGAGATACCAAAGTACACTTCATTCTACCTCGAACATAATTGGGCACCTGGTGTGAATCAGAGAATCTGAGAGTGTAAGAATCTTAGAAAATTATCTTTTCTGATCTCTTCGTTCTGTAAATGAGTTAAGCGGAGGTCCAGAGGACTCAAAAGAGTTCTGAGATCACTGAGATAACCAGCGGGGAGGCAGGGCTACAGTCTCGTGACTCTCCCACCAGTCACCTTTCCCTCTGGTGGCTTCAAGTCACTCCTCTTTAGTTACAAATGTCTGACTACAGAAAGTCAATCCACTTATTAAATACACGTCTAATCATGTCTGGGTATGGAAGCTCTTCCTTCTCTCCAATTTCCCCCACTTTCACATTTATTTCATTTCAGAGTTAACAGGAAAGAAGAGAGAAAAATCCAGTAGAGTAATTTTAAACTTCTGAAGATTTGAAAATTAACAAACAAAACACTACCACCATCACGTCTCCACAAAAAGAAAAAATAAAGGAAAACCATGATGACAACACCTGTTCCTTTGATTCTGTTCGACAAGTTGAAGGATAACCCCCAGCTCCCTACACAAAATGTCTGAGATCAGAGTATCTACTTACAGAGCATGAAAATAAACATTACTCTTTATATCATTTAAAAGCAGAACTTAAATACCATGGGAAAAGAAATAAAATAATCAGGCTGTAAACACATAGTAGTTTAAGGCTATACCAACGTGTTGTGTTTTCCAAAGACATGCCGGCTTCATGTCTCTTAGCATCTTCTAGAATTTCTGGCTTGACACAAATACTTCCAACCTGTAAGAGGTCAACTATGCGTAGGGACTCCCAGATTTCCTTAACCCATGAGTCGGGACCCTAAAACATGCTGATTCCAGGTTTGAAGTTTCAAGCCAAAGAAATTTACACACGGATTCATTCAAGGCCCGGGTATAAACTGTGCTTTATATTTTGTAGGAAAGCTTTTAAAAGGAATAATCACATATCCATGACAACTTAAACATGTTTAGGTAACAGAGTTGAAAATAGACATGTCCATGGGAGAGGGAAAGAGGCACGAACACCCACTATGAGTAGATGGCAACCTTAGGGTCAGAGTGGCCCCAGGGAAAAATCACAAGAGCTCTGAACCCAAGGCTTAAATAAACAACCGGGTGCATAATTAGAGCCGACAGTGCAGTGTCTAGCCTCCCTGTAAACCCAGACAAAAACCACTGATCTGCAGTCCAGATTTCAGTGTGAGTTCAAATGCTTTCATCAAAGGAAGGCGTCACCAAGCAAGGCTGTGGAATGTCATTCACTGAAAGCCTTAAAATAGCATAACTTTCCATCTGCCCAGGACCAGAAGGGGCCAAGCAGACGACCCCTGGTGGTTCCCTCTAGTGCTAAGAGGCCAAGGTCAGAGCAGAGCCTGGAAAAGCTCAGCAAACATTCTTTCACGGGATTTGGGGGAGGATGCTCGCAAGTGCGGGGTGGTCCAGGCTTACCTCCTTCCTCGCGGGCGTGCTGTGCGCTGCCCCCTCCTCCAACTGCTCCAGTGCCTGGGGCTGCTCCTCAGTGCCCGGCTCGGCTCCCGGCTGCGCCTCAAGCTGTGCCCCCACGTGACTCTCCTGGGGCTCGGCCTCCTGCTCCGGCTTCGACTCCAAGTCTGATCCCGATTCGGTTGTCATGGTCGATTGTTCTGCAAGCAGAAAGCGGGAAGGGCCCATCACTCGGTGCCATGACCTCCCCCAGGCAGGCTAGAAAGGCAGGAGGTTACAGTGAACGGCTGAAGGGAACCAGCACAGGAAAGATGGAGAAACGCTAAGAACCAAAACATGATCCCGCCACACATACCTAACAACAGCCTTGTCCAATTCACCACAAGGACGGGTGCCCGTCGACGTCTCAAAAGGAACATTTAGTAGTAAATGCTGATTTGGAACCATCACGGGCTTTATTCCTATTAGATTTTTGCCACAGATGACCGTGAAACGACATTACCATCATAATAATTACCTAACTTAGATACGTTTAATTTCAGAAAAATGAATTTCTGAATCAGCTGGAGATACATTTTAAACTCTGGCAAGGATGATCTAGTAATGGAAGTGGAAGCACTTTCTCATCCCTTTCCCCTTCCCAGGGGCCCTGCTCTGCCCTTCCACACTGGTGAATCCATCCATTCTTCTGTGAACAAACGCCCTTCCCCTCTGTGATTTTCCCATAACTGTTATTACCTTTTCTTCTTAAATAAATAAATTTATTTATTTTTGGCTGCATTGGGTGTTCGTTGCTGCACGCGGGCTTTCTCTACTTGCAGTGAGCGGGGACTATCCTTCATCGCGGTGCCGCGGGCTTCTCATTGTGGTGGCTTCTCTTGTTGCGGAGCACAGGCTCTAGGCATATGGGCTTCAGTAGTTGTGGCTCACAGGCTCTAGAGCGCAGGCTCAGTAGTTGTGGCGCACGGGCTCTAGAGCGCAGGCTCAGTAGTTGTGGCTCATGGGCTCTAGAGCGCAGGCTCAGTAGTTGTGGCGCATGGGCTTAGTTGCTCTGTGGCACGTGGGATCTTCCCGGACCAGGGCTTGAACCCGTGTCCCCTGCATTGGCAGGTGGATTCTTAACCACTGTGCCACCAGGGAAGTCCCTGTTGTTCCCTTTTGAACAAGTAACCACAGTACATCAGTGGCTTCTTCGGTGTTGAGGAACCTGTCGCACACTGGACCAGCCCTGGCCACAGCGGAGGGAGGCCAGGTAGCATCACCTCTACCGCTCGTCACAAGTTCACTCTCAAAGGCTTCTTCCTGGTTCCCTCCTATTTCCCGTTGAGTGTTGAAGAAGTTTGTCCATCTCATATCCCATCAGGAACTCAAACAACAGATCCTGACATAGAATAATCTGCTCTTACATCCTAAAAAGGATGCCCTAAAATATAACTGGCATCTCCTTATAATTTACTCATCAAGACATAAGTATTTTGTGCCTCAGTTTCCACATCTGCCAAATGAGAGCATTGAACATGATCACATTTAAAGAACCTATTTAAAAAAAAAAAAAAAAAAGTAGGGCTTCCCTGGTGGCGCAGTGGTTGAGAGTCCGCCTGCCAATGCAGGGGACACGGGTTCGTGCCCTGGTCCAGGAAGATCCCACATGCCACGGAGCGGCAGGGCCCGTGAGCCATGGCCGCTGAGCCTGTGCGTCCGGAGCCTGTGCTCCGCAACGGGAGAGACCACAACAGTGAGAGGCCCGCGTACTGCAAAAAAAAAAAAAAAAAAAAAAAAAAAAGAACCTATTTCTTGCTGTTACTTCTTCCTACTACTAATAGACATGCTGCTATAATTAAAGCCATTTTTTGCTCTAAGCAGCAAGAGAGCTGCTGTACCAGTGGTCACCATGTCATTTTAAGTAATTTCTCATCTTAGCCATGTGGTACATATCTCAAAAGTGAATATCTCAGATAATCACATAATTTCCCTTCCTAATTCTAATTTTATGGTAAAAATACCATGAGCAAAGGGCTAGTGTGATACTTTAAGCAAATGATACACCCGTTAGTATGAGTAGAATTTTTATGAAAAATAAAACTCCATAGTAAAACTACCAGTTAGTTCCTATTTTCACAATACACATTGGAAGATGCTTAATAATTTGAAGAGGGAAACATTACAAATACCAATCTATCTTATAAACTAAATGTGGTATCTGTGCTTTCTGTTTAAGGTTACTTTTTACAATCACCAGCTATTCTGTCTGTTGAATGAAAGACCTGTCAACCTGGCATGTGCTCAGTTACCCAATGTAAATGTAAATATCAAGTCCAAATGCAAAGCCAGATAGGGATCTACATAAAACTAAGACATTTTCTCTTTCCTTCTTACATTTTAGATTTTCAAGCAAATCTTGAAGGCAAATATGATATTCACATTTTTATGCTTATACTGCAAAGTGTCAAGTCTATAGAAAAAATAGTGGAGGGGGAGGGAGAGGTGGTGATTGTGTAATTCAGAGCCTAGAGTTGAATTTTACCTTTTAGGAGGGGGAGGATTAATTTTAATAATCAGTTCAACTCACCCAACCCTTATTGAGTACCAAATAGAAGTCAAGCACTGCTCCTGGTTTAGAGGGAGAGATAAATATGTTGTAACCCCCTATACCCTACCTACCTTCAAGGAGCCCAGAGTCTGTGGGTGAAATAGACTCTCTCCAGAATCTATTTTTTCCATCTTTCTTTTAGTAATCAAACTTTCAGTTTCAGCTGGCATGCCTCCAACCAGTTGGAGACCACAATGAGTTGGGGCCATGTGATTAAGTCTGGACCCATGATACAATGGAGAAAATATATTCAATATTTAGGCCATCTTCATAAAAAGAAAGTCACTTGCCCTAGATTTCCCCTTCCCATTGTCTGGAAAATAATGACTGATGTCATTACTACAGACCTGATCATGGAAGCCCCAAGTTGAGGAGGATGCCAGAGCCGCCCCCCTCAGCCGGGGTCCCAGGATGACCTCACGGAGGGCAGCCCACCTGCTCTGGATGGTCACACAAGACAGAATCCTTCTGTCTTGTTTGCACCTCAGTAAACCAGCCCACACCGAATCTAATACACATTCTACAGATTAAAATTCTACCCAAACACAGACTTGAGTGGCTCCCATCTTACTAAAACAAAGTAGCCTTCTCTTGATCTCACATCCTCTGGCAGCTACTACCATATTTCCCTGCTCTCTACTCGTAACTTCTCAAAAGTCTTGTCGACCCTGTCTCACTTCCTCATTTCCTCTTTCTCTGCCACCACTCCAGCCTGATTCCATCGGGGTTGCTCTTGTGGCCACTACAGAGGATAAGCCACTCTTGCCTGTCCTTGTCCCATCCGACCTCATAGCAGCCCCAACTCAGGCGATGAGACTTTCCTTGTCAACATGATTCAGAACACCCCACACTCTCCTGCTTTCCTCCTATCTCTCTGGCGACTCCTTTCCATTCACTGTTACAGGTTACTCCTTATCCAACCTCTAAATGTGGGAATGCTCCAGAAAACTCACTCCTCTTCTCTTTATATCATTTTCCCCAGAGCTTTAAATACTTCCCACATGCCAACGGCTCACATATTCACATCTCTGGTCCAAACCTCTGTCCTGAGCTTTCAGACTAGTGTCCAACTGCGCACTGGACACTCCTCACGGACACCTCACAGGCACCTGTTGATTTCTCTCCCCTCCCCATCTTCCCCACCTCAATAAGTGGCAATGCCATTCCTTCAAGCCAGAATTCCACAAGTCACCCCTGACGTTTTCCTTTCCCTTGTCTTCCTTATTAATATACAACAGAAAGTTTTGCAAAATATTTAATTTTGCAAATATATATATATATTATATATATATATGTATACTAAAATATATATCTTTACAAAACATATCTTGCATTGGTCCCCAGCCACTAGGCCAGCCATCATTTCTTCCCTGAAATCCTTCAATAACTCCCTTTTCACTGCCTCGATTCCTATCCACCTCTATTCTGTTGACTTTCATAAAACACAGATCCAGTCATATCACTCACTTCAGAAAATCCTTTAATAACGTCCCAATGTGCTTGAAGTTAACATCAAAACTCTTAATTCCCATGGCCTTCAAGGCTAAGCTGAGGCCTCAACACCCTACTGACACCCAGCGGCACTGCCCATCTGGCAATCCACCCGTGATCCAGCCACGTGGTCTCCTTGCAGCGTGTAAACCACATCAGGGCTTTGTTCTGCTTCAGGGTTTTCTAGACACGCTGTTCTGTTTGCTGAGAATACTTTTTCCTCTGCTCTTCAAGTGCCTGACTCCTCATTCCTCAAGTGTTGGCTGAGAGAGGCTTTCCCTTGTTGCACAGTTATCCTAATTGTGCCTTATTGTTTCCTTCCCATAATGCATCAAATTTTATTATTATTCAGCCATCTCTCAACCTCCTTCCCATATACTCAAGGGGGGAAATCATGTTTGTTTATATCTGAAAACTAGAACATAGTGGGTATTTCAATAATAATTTAATGAATGACTAAATAAAATCAACCCCATTTATTATATAACTATGCATTTAAAAGTGTAATAGCTCTTCCTTATAGTTTTTAACCACTGTTAAGATCTCTCTTAAGTGGGTGGGTAAAGAGTAGATATTTCTACTCTTTAGAAATAGAAAACAGAACTCAGTTACAACTTTCAAAATCAAATCTCTCAAGGTAACACACACTATTGTTCTGTTCACAGTCTAATGCTTTTATCAGTAGTTGTAAAGGTCTTCCAGAAACACAAAAAAGAAAATGTTCAGGTTGTTTAGAGAATCTCTATAAAAGAGTAACGTAAAAGCCATGGTCATGAATCTACCAAGTAAAACATAAATGACTATTAGAAAAAGCATATTTTAAGAAGATGCTTAGTTTTTTCTAGACAGGACAGTTCTAGCATATAAATCATATTATTGAAGAAATCTGAATACCTTCAATATTTTCTATCTTCTATGAATATCCTACTTAGGGTTCTCTGTTGTTATTATCTGTGTTTCAGCAGATAATGGCTATAACTTAGTAATTAGATGTCAAAACTGTCACAGAAGCAGAAAACCAGAATCATAGCTCAAAATTTAAAAATCACTTTAAAATCTATGTATAATCTTCATAGATATAATACAAGAAAATAATCAGCAGCAAATAAGTTGCCATGTATGGTCTTGGGTGACAAATTTTTTTTTTTTACTCTCCCACTTCCTCTTCCATAAAACAAGGGGTTCGGACTAGAAATCAGTGATGACTAAGTGAGGTGGGGGTAGGGGATGGGCTGGGGGTGGTGCAGGGGGCAGTGAACGGCCAGAGACTTGAGATCTTTCCGGTTAAGCTGACAAACCTGCTGCCTCTTTCACCATCTTCTCCCAACTTCCTTACTACTTTTTAAACCTAAGGACTTTTTACACAAAAGTCGTTGTGGTATTATACATCTCACGTCAGTGTACTCTAAACTTGAAAATGTGGTTAAATACGTGTTAAAATAAAAATCTTTCTAAACATGACATTAGCCCCAGGATTCACTATATATGAAATAGAAGAGCAAAATCAGTAAAGGAATAATCCCAGTTTTGACTTTCACTATGAAACCATTCATAGTGAACAAAAACCAGGGCTTTTGTCTTTAATTCCATGCCTCTTCCCGAAGGCAGAGAGCCAGCTCTACAAAAGCTGAATAAAAATGCAAAATGGACATAGCCCAGGAACCACCTATCAACTACTTAAACAGTAAAATAACCTACCATTATTTTCTACCTATGAATACACCGGATAAAACCTTACCTGTCCCACATCACATAAATCACAGAACCTCAAACCTCAAATAAAATCTTATGCCCTTGTCAAATATTTCCTAGGTATATCATTTCCCCCAGCACTATATTCATAATACAAGGAATAAAAATCATTGCTGTTTTTTTGACTAATTGTAATGAAATAAAACCTCCCTTGCTGTTGAGAGATAGTAAAGTAAGAAACCTTAAAAATATAAGGCTTTTAAATTCTGGGATCTCACTAGAATCAATATTTAATTCCACATATCTGAAAGGGCATAAGCTTACCTATGAGTAAACAGTATCGACAGCCTCAATCGGTAAATTCAATTTCAAAACTTTTTAAAAAATAATCTTCCTCCCTACCCACATGCCAATATAAGCAATCAATAAACTGATTTTTAAATGGCACACAGTGAAAATCATAAGCCTCTAAATACAGTCCTTACTTTAATAATTCTATAGTGTACACCTCCAATCTTACACCCAAATGCCAAAACATTTTTTAAAATTAGATTTTCATGATATTTACACTGTTTTGGTTTTTTTCTTTTTTCATAAGATACTCATTCGCTGCTTTCTTGGATGACCCTTGCCACTTGATATTGTATATTTTCCTTTCCAACTCACTACAGATGACTATTTTCCAATGTTCCCTTCTCTTCTGATAGATTCACTCCGGACTACCTATAACTGTTAGTCATTTCAGTTACTGGAAGTAACACCATGACCTGCAGTCACAAACGGAAAGTGATACAAAATGCTTATGCTTAGCTTTGGCTTAAACTGTGCCCTTTCTTTATATTAAACTTACCTTGTTAATTGTGTTTTGCTTCAGCTTAAAAAGGTCTGGGATCCCAGGAACTCCAAACCCTAAAAGCTGGCGTAAAGACATTTACTACGTGTACTGGGATGACGGCCAGAGGGGTCCTTTATCTTTTCAAGAAACATAAATTGTATTTCATTATGCCTCTTCTCAGGGATGTATTTATTAAATGACTGCCAAAAGAAATGGTAGTCAGCTTAAAAGGCGGCATTGTGCAGGTGTGAATGAAATCATTCCCAATTCATTTCACCTATGACAAATGGGTCATTGGCATGTGCGTTTCAGGCTTTGTTCCTTTTCAGCTCTAATTTTTTACTCTGCAGAAGAAAAAAGTCAGTTTATCCTCATCTTTTCCACTTTTAGAAGTAGCATCTCTAAATTTAACATCTCCTAAACAAATGACTGCTAAATTAGCTTCTGCATTCAAATTCACGTACCTACCTCTCTTGCAGATAAGAAAATTCAGTGATATTCTATTAAGACACAGACCTAGGACTTTAGTGCAGGAAAATGCTCTATAAACATCTCTGTCCTTTACATATAAAACAGGATTCCTACAGAATAACAAAGCACTTCATAAAGAAAAACCCTTCAGGCCAGTTGCCTGCCTAGAGGATTGTAAGACTAACAGACTATTTAAAAAAAAAAAACACCAAAAAACGAGCTTTTTTTCCCCCCTTTTGTATTTCAAACGTAAATGTACAGAAGAGAGGCCAGTAGACCTTTATATACTCAGCTTAAGTATTTGTGACTCCTGGATACCATCCACTGATCCACCAAAACCACCAACATCAAGCAAATAAAAAGACAGTAATATCCCCTAACCCCCTCTACTGGATTCTATCTGCATTTTAAAAAAGCCCCAGTATCATCCATTACACACACACACACACACACACACACACACACACACACACACACACACAAACACACACACTCACCCCAAACGACTGCTCCTGACCTTGCCTTCTACCCTCCTACAACCCCCACCTCCACCCCTCCAGCATGGCCCTACCCTTCCTCACAGCCATGCTTCTGGAAGGAATTTCCTCCCTGTGCTGCCACCACGCCCTCCCCCCCACTCACCCTTCAGAGTATTCCCCAATATTCTAGTAAATCTTACTAAGGTGACCGGCCACCCCCCTGTAAGGCAATAAATCCATGTGACGCCCCCTCGCATCTCTGAATTCTCTGTTTCTGACACACTCTTGACGCTCCTCCTCCCTCTACCTCACTTCCATTTGCTCTTCACACCCACCTTCTCATCCTGTTTCTAAACTCTCTTTAGAATCAGAGCTCCTTCACTCGGTTTCAAATACAATGGCACATCCAAGATACAGGCTCTTCACTCTGACCTCTCTAAGCTTCAGACCCACAGACACAACTCCACTGCTCTCCTCACTTCCCTGGGTATTTCAGAGGCACCTGACACCGAACACTTCTCCATCCAAAGCACTGACCCCACCACGCCCTCCCAGCCCCCCACCTGCTCCACTTCTGTCTTCTCCATGTCAGTAGGTGTCCATCCGTCCAGCTGCTCATGCTGGGGATCAGGACACCACCTTCCTCCTCATTCCCAACTCAATCCACTTCACACCTGTCACCTCCTGAGTTGTATTTAGAGAAAGAAGACCGGAGAGGGTTCTGGGCAGAGGTGACCAATCAGGGAAAAGCAGAAAGGTGTGAAAACTCACATGCACGTCCTTGCATGAGGGCATGTGGTCAGTGGTGGCTGGAACTTGAGGGCTGTGTGGGCAGTGATGGGAGGTGGTGAGACCAGCCAGGCAGAGGTCAGGCCTTGCAAGGCTGGCTGGTCCTCGCTAAGGAGACCTTGTCCCATCACCCAGAGGCCATTCTGGTAGCCATGGTGATAACTAACATCAGCTCAAAATTAGACCAAATTATCAGACCAAGAAGGCCTTGATGGGGCAGCGGTGGACCAGTCACTCCTCAAAGCAGAAAACAGTGGAATTCAGGGTTGATCATTATAAAATATCTTTGAAAACTTGACAATAAGGAATTGAGACACCATTTGTGACTAGTGGCAGAGACAATTCTGATTGTTTATATTCAAATAAGCTTTTTGGCCAAATAAGTGCAAACCTTATAAGCCAATATACCAACTCCTGCGAAGATGCCTGACTTTAAGTGTATAGAAGAAGCAGAAAGCTGGAATTTTTATGATGACAACATAATAATTCAAAATTACTTTCACAATGACCATGGTCAACCTGTAAGGGATGACCAACTCCCATCACTATGGAGACAAAGGTTTCATAACAGCACTGCGCATCTACAATTCAGTGTTCAGGATTTTAAAAACTCAACAAGACCCCCCCAAATAAGGCCACAGTCCCCTGCTTCAGGGAATGTACAATCTGACAGGTTACCCTGAAAAGCGAAGAAACACAGCGTCAAGGGTGCAAGACATATGCCCAGAGGAGAGAGCTTTCCACCAGCTCGTGGGGGCTGGGCGGGCTCACAGGAAATCATCTCATGTTAGAAAAAAAACCTTCAGCCCCAAGTTAAATGACTAGTTTTAAGCTTTATAAGCAATTAAAAATCACAGGCTACCTGAGGAAGATAAAAGGGAAGTCAGGGATAAATAAAAGCGCAGGATGGTGCATAGGACCCTGAGAGGGTAGGTAGTTAAGAACCAGCCTCAACTGCCAGTTGCTCGGTGACCTCAGAAGAACTTGGCTTCCCTTTCTGTTCTAAGATTCCAAAAACTCTAGGATACCTGAGTCCCTGAGATACTGTTATATTAACAGCACGAAATCTCAGGAAATTTTGTCCTCTAAGTGAGGACAGATGCTTCCTGATCAGGCCAAGAACGTAAAGCTCCTAGGGCAGCAATCGCCAGCACTCCAGAGAGAAAGCCGGCCTCCCCATCACTGCAGCATCAGTGGAAGGCTTCATCAACTATTTGAGTCTCTTGAAGTTTTATTTACTTCACCGAAGCAATACTTACCCAGGTAATCTGAAAAAGCCGAAGGAGACACTCTTAGTTTACCTAATACATTTGAAAAACCTAAACTCTTTTCAGCAAGCTCTTAGCGTTGCAAGTTAAAAAATGTTTAGCTCTATGTGTGAGCAGAAAAATTAATAAATACGGTTTAGAAAACAGATACGGTGATGATGGAAGTATCCACCTTATCAATATGTATCCATATTTGCAACTCAAACTGAGGCCAAATACCAGGTACAAAATTCCCATATATTTCTGAAATAACAGAATTTTTGGTTATTTCCATAAGCCCCTAAATACATTTCAATAAAACCAAGGAAGCAGCTGGCTCCCCCTCTCGAGGAAGGGGGACTTGTGTTAGTAAAGGACTTGAACAGGATTCAGTGACAGCACTAAAGGGAGGAGAGGCAGGGTTCCTGCAGGGAAAAGCTATTTGCAAGTTAGGTCTATAGAGCAAGTGGCAGAAGCACCAGTTCAAGCTCTGCTCCAGTATGTCTATGTTAGGACCACTCCGTTAAAAGCAAGGGAGCTGCCAAACTCGGATTCCTGAACTCCAGACACTGGGGAAGGGGGCCCTAAGGGTCTGAGAGTTTGTTTTGATGTTTCAAAGGCAAATGTACATTCAGCCATGACACAGCTACACACACTGACCGAGTCTCTCTGCTTCTGGTTGGACATTTAGCAGTTAAGGTTAGAAAGACTGGCTACGTCATTTCTTTATTCATGAATACATTCCTTCAACAAACATTTGCTGAATAGCTGTCCTGAGGCCTGTGGACACATCAGATGAAGGCAAATGGGGTCTCTGCTCTAGTGGAGCCTGCCTGCTAATTAAAGGAGAAAAAGAATGAAAAGATGTCAGCTACAGGGAGATGTTATTACATGAGCGAACCTAAAATGGGTGGGTGGCTGCTGACATTGGGTGGTTGGGGAGGGCTTCTCCGGGGGTGGGGGGACGTTCCAATATCAGGGACGGGGGGCTGGGACCATGCCTTCCAGAAGACTAGTGCCTGGGCCCGAAGGACAAAATGAGCCTGGTGTGCTCAAGGAACGAAAAGCAGGTCGAGGGAGCTGGGACCCAGGAGGTGCAGGGGAGAATGTCCACCATGAAGTAGGAGATGTGAGCGGGGTTTGGGGTCTCAGTAAGCCAGTGCATGCAGCTGGGTTTTATTTTAAATGCAATGGAGCATTTTAAGGGAAGGAATGAGAGGGTCTTACTCAGGTTTTTAAGAGACCACTCTGGGTTTGGAGTGAGGCAGCCAGGGTGGGAGCAGGGAGAGTGGTGAGAAAGCTACGGCAACAGTCCAGGTGAGAGAAAAGGCCGGAACAGGGTGGGAGGAGAGGAAAGGAAGGGCAGGGGCGCCCTGCATTGGAAGCTCTGATCTGAGCCTTGTGCAGACAGGGGCGATGGGCTAGCTGGGGGGCACAACCTCTTATAAATGTTATGTCTCTTACAGGCACAGGGACCCCTGGAGGTGAGAAGACTGCACATCATGCATTCTCAACTAGGCAGGGACCCCATCGACAAGCAAAGGTTACGCTTCGGTCCTTATTCTTCTGGGCACTGCTGCACCTCTAAAAGAGGGCAATCTTCAGTGAACCCTGAAGTCATCGGTCATCATTTCTAAACACATTCATGTGAGAAGCAACGCCCGGCTGCATGTGTAACGATTGTCTTCTTCTGGTCTAAGCGACAGCTCCAGCCTTCTAGAAAAGCACACTGATTAACACAAAAAGCTTTGGCCTTGGGGGTAGAGCATGGGTTTGTAGACTTCATCTGAGTACCTAGCTCATGGCTAGAGGGCGTATGTACATATATGCTTGTTTCACACATAACCTGGCAAAGAACTTTAGTCTCTGTGAGGTTTTAACATGATTATCACCGAATGCAAATAGGTGTTACAAAGTTTCTACAGGGTCTACACAAGAAGCCTTCTGCGGCTATTAAAGGGTAGAGTTTAATTTAAACGACTAAGTTAAGTTGTCCACCCACGAATCTCCTCGGGCCCAGGCTGGACCTACAGCCACCTCTCCAACGGCAGGACAGTGTTTTTTCACAACATATTTACATTTTTCACTTGGACAAGCATGTGAATGTATTATTCAGTGCACAGCAGAAATAGTTTAGGGAGCTGTTCCTGGGATAGGAAAGTGCCAGACACATCTATTTATTTTCAGGAGTGAACATGAGTACTTGAATTCCGCTTCCTGCTACCTCTGTTTACCAATGCTCATTAGTGTTCCAGATCATAGAAACAGAGTTCAGTATTGACCACGACTTCATTTGCCTCAGCCAAAGGCACTCCCACAGTATCCTTGGAAATCAAATCAAAATGGAAATTTCAGAGCACCAATGAGATACATTGGAAAGAGCAAAAAGACAGTCCTCAAGTCAAACTGAATCCTGGAAAGTCTAAGAGAATAAGCTAAATATAGCAACCATTCTCTCCATTTGCTGTTAAGCATAACTCACTCTTTTTAAAGAAGAAACTGGCATTATGTCCTCTGTGTGGGGATGTCAATTCAAACACAGCATATCTGCTTAACTCACCTCTATACCAATATTAGGAAATACTGCCCATGGTTTCCTCAAAGGACGGTTCAATTTGTAAAATGCATAGGAGCTTCCTGAGTTTGACAGCTGGAATAATTTCTCATCAAACTTCTGTGCTTTCTTTAATATTATTTTGTAATTAACAGGGTGTGGCACTTGAGAAAGTAAAGGAACTTATCCACAGGGAACCCAAGATGCACGGTGGACGGTACCCCACAGGATAGAAGGGGACAGGGAGGTCATACTTGCCCAAGGTCATATAACAACAAGCACAGGTCAACAATTAAATCTGAGTTTCTGCCTCTGATAACAGAGCTCTTCCACACAAGTTCTGCACTTCGGTAATAGCAATGAAACCTACTCTTAACCTCCTGTTCTTATTTCAGAAGTAGACAGCTTTTCAAAATCACTGTTTTATGTGATCATCCATAAATCACGATGCTGATACGCTACCTTATTCTTTTATTCAATGTAAATCCAACATTAGTAAATTTAAACTTCTATAACAATATATTTTGTTTTACACACTATTTTCCCTACTACTTACTTTTCTTTATGCACTTATCTTTACTACTTATTTTATCTATCTATCTATATCTATATATAAATATAAAACATCACAATTCTAGTTTCTAATCTAGTGCAAGCCCTTGAGATTCTATAGCAGGTTGCCAACTTGTTTCTGGAAAACAAACAAAATGATCATTGCTGCTTCTAGAGAAAATACGAATGATAAGAGAAAATATGAATGGTACTGACCCTGCTACTAGAGTCTCAACAATTATAACTTTCCACTGATGGTGGCTTTAAGCCTCAAATGGATGTCTAGATTTTTACCAGCTCCAAGTTTAAAAGTGTTGTTTGTGGAGAGCCTGAAATAGACAAGACTCCATCAACATACGTTTCAAGTTATAACTGTCCGACTCCATTGTTTGAAATTTTCAAGAATTCAATGGCTAAAATTAAGAGAGAAAAGGAGATGGTGTGTTTCTTCTGTACTGCTGGCCAATTCTATCTCTGGCAAAGATCTTATTAGCAAAAAGATATCTTTGGCACCTTAATGCAAGAGCATATTTCTCTATTACCCAGCATCTGACTCTGCATCTGTGAGAAATGAGGTGTGAACCAGAGAGAGTGAATAAATTAAAACAGAGTCAGACCCTGTGCCGACGTCCACCACCGACAAGAGCTGCCTGGCTCTTACTGAAATGGGTCTCTCTCCCACAGAACCATTCATTTTCAAAATAGGGGCAAGGTTATGGCCAAACCCCCCAGCCTTCGCACCTTAGTGAGGGGCAACATCCCCTCTGGTATCTGGGCTGACCTGGTCGAGAAGCCAGGCTTCAGGCTTCTCTGGAGGTTAGGGTTGAGGACAGCTGGGACAAAAAGGGCTTGTCTCAAACGACCCGAGAACAAAACCTGTGCTCTGATCGCCTGTCTATCCAGGAAAATGCTTACAACCCGATGTTGAGAAAATGAATGAACGAACAGTATGTGTTTCTCAGCCTGGTGAATACAAGGCTGGTCTTACTTTCACCTAAGTGCCCTGAACACGCAGATGAACATCAGATGCGGATCTGGCCGGTTCATTTTCTCAAGCTGCACGCATGTCTCAAGGCTTTTATCTCTGTGGTTAGTTCCTAATGGCAAAGCTTCATGCAGGCACCAGAGGGACTAGTCACCAGAGGGACACGCGGTGAGAATGAGAAGGGAAGCCAAGGGGAAAGTAGACCTTGTTAAGGACCCGCAAGGTAAGATGCCTGTAAATATTTGTATCTTACCTTTTAAAGGAGCCTGGGCGGTAGGGATTTGAAGACTCACACGGCACGAATAATGTTTGATCGAATCAATAAAGACATAAGAGAAAAAAAGGCATTTCCGCTGCTGAGAAAAGGAAATCAAATGTATGGGAAAATTCCCGGCAAGCCATTATTGTTTCCATTTAATACTTACAAAATCATACAAAGTAACCGTTATTGGCAGCCCCGTGGTCATTAAATACAGGCAGACCTCACTGCACTGCTTCACTTTGTTGGGCTTTGTAGAAATTGCGTTTTTTACAAATTGAAGGTTTGTGGCAACCCTGCCTCGAGCAAGTCTGTTGGCGCCATTTTTCCAACAGCAACTGTTCACTTCGTGTCTCTGTGTCACATTTTGGTAATTCTCACAGTATTTCAGACTTTTTCATCATTATTATATTTGCTAGGGTGATCTGCTGAAAGCAGCTCTTTACCCCATTTCCTGTCTGTCCATTTCTATTCCCTTCTAACCTTGAAAGAACCTAATTAACCTGTTGATTCTTTTCCTAGATAAAAAGAAGCATGAAGAACTCAGGAGTTAAGACTGACCAGCTCTCCTCCCCCAAAAGCCCACTAAGCAATCTGCAGGTAGATCACATGGCTAAGACAACATCTGAAGAGAGGGTCAGCCAGCCTGCCCACAATGGAGAATGACGCAGACCCCAACCTCCTGCCTGGATGATTCCCTGAGATTCTTCCACTCCCCGCCCCACCATTTTTCTGTTTAAAAACTGTCATGGCTGAGCAGAATCTTGGGAGTTGGTCTCTGGACATGAGACTACCTTCTCCCCGGAGGGCCGGCTTTTCCGATTAAAGCACGTTTCCTTTCTATTGACACTTGCCTCTTGAATTATTGACTAACCAGCCCAACCTCAGTTCAGTAACACTGTGATCTGTGATTTTTCTTTTTTTTTTTTTGCCGTACGCAGGCCTCTCACTGTTGTGGCCTCTCCTGTTGCAGAGCACAGGCTCTGGATGCACAGGCTCAGCGGCCATGGCTCACGGGCCCAGCCCCTCCTGTGGGATCTTCCAGGACCGGGGCACAAACCCATGTCCCCTGCATCGGCAGGCGGACTCCCAACCACTGCGCCACCAGGGAAACCCTCTTTTCTTTATTAACTTTGAAATAATTTGACTTTTAAAAAGTAAGACTAATACAAATAGCCCCCTTCACACAAATCCCCTAGCTAATATTTTACTACACTTTTTTATCATTCTCCCCCTGCCCTCCCTATTTTTTTATTTATTTAGCTAGCTAGCTAGCTCTGTATCTTTTGTGTGTGTGTGTGTGTGTGTGTGTGTGTGTGTGTGTGTGTGTGTGTGTGTGCTAAGCGGGCTTCTCACTGTTGTGGCCTCTCCCGTTGCAGAGCACAGGCTCCGGACGCGCAGGCTCAGCGGCCATGGCTCACGGGCCCAGCCGCTCTGCGGCATGTGGGAACTTCCCGGACCGGGGCACGAACCCGTATCCCTGCATCGGCAGGCGGATTCTCAACCACTGCGCCACCAGGGAAGCCCTGATCTGTGATCTTTAATGTTACTATTATGACTCACTGAAGGCTCAGGAGATGGTTAGCACTTATTAATAATAAAGTATTTTAAATTAAGTTTTATACATTTTTTAAAAACATAATACCACTGCACACTTAACAGACTACAGTATAGTATAAACATAACTTCTATCGGCGCTGGGAAACCAAAACACTTGTGTGATGATGCTTTATTGCGGTGGTCTGGAACCAAACCTGCAATATCTCCGAGGAATGCCTGTATATGAATGAATGACTGAATACATCAGCCTCATTTAACATAAATGTGCCCTAAGTCACGTGTCCACAAATAATGTCTTGGGAACTCAGATCCAATGGAGTCCGACTCCTAAACCCCTGGGCTGTTTTGTGGTTTACTGCAATGTACAGAAACGAATACAGGTTAAAAGCTCTCAACTCTTCCCAGCATAGAATATGCTGAATTCGATCAGTTTCCCTTTCAATCCTCACATTTTCTGGGACACGTATGTATTCCAAAGCCAAATTAATAGAATTCGGTATTCACCACAGTTCCATATCATGGAGTCTCTGCCACCCCACAATTAAGTAGACATTCACAGCTCTTACAGTGAGGAGAGGAAATGGGTGCCCCTCTGGCATTCTGGCTCCTTCTGCACTCTGGGATCTGATAGGCTGTTGAGTTTTTTCAACCTTCAATACAAATGTGAGGCCAGGTATTTAATTATTCTGTTTTTACCGTAATGCATCAGCTTTTATCTCCATGCTAGCAACGGATGAAGATTACAAAGAATGTTTTTAAAAGATCTCCCTGGCACACAAATGAGCTGCTTCGGAGACAGTGCCTGGTCCAGTTTTCTGAAGGTGCTGATAAGAGGATTCTCTTTACTCCAGGGCTGTTCCCTGGGTGCCTGTAGCACGGAAAGGGTTCTCCATCTGCACCACAAATCCTGTGTAATTAAAGCTTTAGGAGACTGGCTCAGCCACCACCTTCCCCCCCTGCACACCCCCCACCCCTCCCCCGCTCCAGGTGACTCAGTAGATAAAAACGCAGCCTGCTGGAGCCGCCTTCCAATCAGATATTCCGACTGGGGGGTTGAATTTCCCACCCAATGTACTAAAAATGACTGAATGGCTACAGGCGTGATGTTCCATTCATATTCTTTTTCTCTAACGGGGAAGTAAGCCAATAAATAGCTCTTTCAATTTTTAAATCCACACATTTCCAGTTCAGTGGGGATTAACTTAAAACCTTACAGACAAAAATAAATTTGAAGAAAGACAGAAAGGCTGAAATGAAGTTCATCTTTAAAATTTTTCATACATTCTTTACGGTCTAGGTTTTCAGAAAAGATTTAATCATGGCAGAACCTGCTTCACTTCAAACATTGATAATTTTTTTAAATTACTGCACTTTTCACAATGAAATTACTTTTAAATCCTTTAACTTGTCTGTTTAAAATGAAAGCAAAATAAATCTCTCTAGCTGGCAGCTTTATATGCAGTTAAAGAAGCCACAGGAAGTCCTTACTTTAAAACTCAAATAGGCTGGGAAAGGGTGTTTTCTCCCTCAAAGTAGACTCCGCCAGGGTCCTGTTGTGAAGATGATAAAGGTCTCAAGCCAGGGTACAAAAGCAAAATGGACCAATAAGAAGAGAGGATGACGTTGGTTCTAACACGTTTACCAGGAAGTTCTATCTTTACTGGAAAGAGTCACACAAGTTCGGGACGGAATGAGAGCTTTCCGGCCTCCCAGTGATACTTCTGACCTACAGTAGAAAAAATGAAGGGACAGAGGAAGACAGATTGTTCTCTGCGATCGGGGAGGTAACAATGCTTTCTGATGGAAGGAATGGGCAAGCGACGGAACCCAGACAGCTGGGGAGGGTAGCGGTAAGGACTAGCCCTGGTGAGGCTACGGATTAAGCCTGGGGTTTTCAACATCCAGACTCACCAAGAAAAGACATATTTAAGTGATAAACCAAAATGTTAGGAGAGATCGTTTCTACATGGTTGACTCTGTCTTTTTCAGTTTTTGTACAACAGGATTATTTTTATAACTGGAAGAAAACAAATCAACAAAATATTGCTTCTTAAAGAGACGTGTATGACATCTTTAAAATACTCTTTTATCTAGGTGACTATCCTAATATCTTAAGTTAGTTTTTTAATTTTTTAAAAATGGATTCGTTCTAATATAATTTTGTTTTAACACGTCGGAAATATGCCTATTTATCTGTCACTAATAGAACTTGGTGGCACCATTCTGTGGTGAGAACCAACCAGTGAAGGCTTAAGGTTTGCACAGGATGGTACTCAGACCACTTGGATCAGAATCACCTGGGCTCTGGTAAATTTCCATAGTCCTCAGAATTTGCCACAGGTACAGAGAATCTTCCTCACACAGATGCCTGGGTTCTACCCCCACCAATTCAATCAGAACCCCTGGTGGCAGGTCTTAAACCTCGTTAATTTTTTTTTTTTTTTTCCTGTACGCGGGCCTCTCACCGTTGCGGAGCACAGGCTCTGGACGCGCAGGCTCAGTGGCCATGGCTCACGGGCCCAGCCGCTCTGCGGCATGTGGGATCCTCCCGGACCGGGGCACGAACCCGTGTCCCCTGCATCGGCAGGCAGACTCTCAACCACTGCGCCACCAGGGAAGCCCCAGGGTCTTTTTAAAAATAAAAAGCCCCCACGACCCAAAACCTTTTATTTACCCAAGCCTGAATGTCACGAAAACCAGACATGGGCTGGGATTATAGCTCGAGCCCCTGTGAATTGTGTGTGCTTGGGCTGCGTGACCTCCTGAATCTCAGGTTCATCTCTAAATGAGCAGACATCTACCTTATGAGGTTACTGTGAGGATTAGAGATGATGTATGTGTAACACCTAGCATGTAGCCAATCCTCCGTACATTATAGCTATTATTGTTGTTATTTTTCTTACTAATTTCTCAGAATGTTCTTAGGAAATTACCCACTATGGACTACTCCTTAATAGAACAGGGGGTGGGACAAAAGTCTAGATTTAAAAGAAGCTTTGGTCCAGTGTGAGAGAAAAACATATCTGGGTCCTTACCCAGAAAAAGCACAGTCACTGTTATCTCTAGTGGCGACACCTTGGAAATTGGAGGGGCAGAGCCGGTTCCTCCAGACATGTCGCAGAATCACATACGTTTCCTCGACTGGCATGGGTTCTTTCTTTAAGGCCCCTCTGGACCAGGCCTGAGAGACAGCATGAGGGTCTCCAGAACTGAGACACTCACCCTCCTCAATTCCATCTCTGAGGATGGTCCCCAAATGCCTGGAGGCTGCAGGGCAGTCCGGATGCCAGGGTTGAAGGAGGCCAGGCCACTGGACAACCCACGGAGTAGCTGGAATTAAAAGCACGGTTGACTCCTGAACAACGTGGGGGTCAGGGGCACTGCCCCTCCACACATCACCATAGTCAGCCCTCCGTATACCTGGTTCCCCCTGTGCATCCACGGTCCTGCATCCCTGGATTCAGCAAACCTCGGCTGAAAGAGTAGTACGTACCACTGAGAAAAGTCTGCATGTAAGTGGACTCCACGTACTTCCAACCCACGCTGTTCAAGGTCAAAAGTGTCCTTGTACACTAACCATGACCCCTATCTCATGCAGAACGTACCACCTGCTCCACATTTATCTAAAGAGGAATACTCCTTTCTGTGTAAAATCAAGAAGGCAAAAATGTCTATGATATCCAGAAAAATGCTATGAAGAGTGACCCATCCATCCCACGTCCTGACCCAGTTTCAGTTATGACATAGGAAGATCACTCCTGGTCCAAACTCATAAAGAACCACAGAGCAAACAAAGGACATGGAGAATATTGATGTGAGGTCCAAGAGGCAGAATATAACCCACGCTGCTTATATTCAGCATTAACAGTTTGAGAGGAGCCTCCTCTCTTTCAAGGGGATTAACAATAAAAGGCAAAAGGACATTATTATTTAAGGTATTTTGAGAGAGATTAATAAGTGCAATTAATCACTTTGGCCAATTGGGATCAGTCACCGATCTCCTACAAGATAAGGTGTTCAAACCTAACAGATTATGTCAAATTTGAGCTCTGTCACTTACCAGCTCTGTGAACTGGAGTTAAGTTACTCAAATTCTCTAACAATCCATTTTTATCAATTGTAAAATGCAGATAAAATACCTCTCATGATTGCTGAGAATTAAGTAAAATAATGCATATAGAGTAGCATTTAATACAGTCCAACACACATAGAAAGCATTCAATAAATGGACCATGATTTTGAAACCAGTCGAGCAATTCCTGTGGTTACTATCTCCTGGTTAGAATTTATTCCAATATTAGCGAGGGAAAAAAAAGAACATTTTGTTAAAATCCAAAGATGATTTGGGCAAAGTTCCTTAAAACTTATGAAATGTGATCTCCTCCTTTACAGTTTCAAAGGATCGCTAGTGCTAATATATTCATAATTAATAAACCAAGTTAAGACACAGGTTCAATTCTCTCCTGGCTATTCTGTCAGAAAAATCACAGCCGCATCTATCACTTCTGTGCACTTGTCATTTCCAGCAATGTGCTTACATGAACTCCGCTGAAAATCTGAGCTTGGGAGATAATTATCTACCCCAGGACTCTCTTAGGAGGGAGATAAGGAAAAGGAGTTTAGACAAAGGTTACACAGAACAATGATGCCCTCAGTCAGCCAGGAAGACAATGAAAATAAATGTTCAGGGTATCCAGGAACCCCAACTATGAAATAATAATTACTAGAGTCTAATCCTTATCTGGTCCTAAAAATATTTTGTCTTTTTCATTCAGCTTCCAAAAGCCATGATAAAACAAAAAAAAAATTCCACTTTCCAAGCTATGTTCCCCCCCTGGTGATGGGGAAAAAGAGAACAATTCACTGCAGTATAATTTTTTATTAACACTGTCCACAGCAGAAGATACACCTCCCACTAAAATCTCTTCCGTTTGCTCTAAAATTTTTGCAAAGTATTCCTGTCTTCCACCTTTCTGTTTTCCCCATATAGTCACTCATTCCCCATCACCATGTCTCTGCTTCTGCAGAACTGTATCAAAGAAGAATCACAGCTATTTGATGTGTCCATTTCTTAAGTCTGATAGCAACACACAGACCAGTGAAGCAAAGATCACACGTAAATATAAAAAAGCACACTGCGCTGAATCATGAGAACAATGATGATATTTATTCTAATCAGCGCCATTAGCCCTGGAGTGCTAAGAGGTCGCCCACGTAAGGGTCACAGAGACCAACCTAAAAGAGGCCAGATTTCAGAGTCCGGTCAGGCAAACATACCTCAAGGTAACACAACCAATAAATTTCATAATCAGAGACCAGCCGTGCCGAGAAATTCTTCACAAACATTCGAACTGCCCAAGAGGACGCTTTAAACTCTGAAAAGAGCAAATAAACCAGAGGACACGTGAGGCTGTTCCAGTGGTGGAGGAGGGCTCAGGTCCTCACCTGTCCCAGCAGCCCCCCTCCCGACCTCTTCCTGAGCATTCACTGCCTCGGATGGAGGACTGGGTCCTGAGGGTCCACAGCAAGGCGTCCCCTCCTGGTGACACTTGTTCTGTCAGAGCCATGGCAGTTGCCTAGGACAGCAGAGATCTGAGGGAAGAGAGTTAAATGTGGCAGGAAGAAAGGAACAGTTGGAGATGTAAATGGGAGTGGAGATATTAATCTTCCTACCTCACGGTTTGCTACTCTGGAATCACACTAATCTGAGAGGAGTCGAAGGAGATCAGAAAGTCAAGTCAGCAGGCCCCCAACCGGATGTGCTTAAACCAGGGGCAGCACTCACACAGAGAAACCGGCAAACAGCCTCAGATTGCTCTGCTCAGCTGCTTTTCCACAGCACTTTGGGCAAATTTCGACTAATAGGATTTTTGCTGTTTTGCTATTATTCTGCTTTGTTTCGGTTTGTAAAATAATTATTCTAATCATTCTCTTTAGAGTCACCCTTCATTTTGAACCATTCACTCCTTCAGTCTATCATTCAGCAAGATTTATATGCTATAGGCTGGGTCCTGAAAATATGAGACTGATATCTTATTTTTGATTTGGCTTTTTTTTTTTCTTTTCCATGATGGTTTATCACAGGATAGTGAATATAGTTCCCTGTGCTATACAGTAGGACATTGTTGTTTATCCATTCTATATATAATAGTTTGCACCTGCTCATCCCAAACTCCGGATCCTTCCCTCCTCCACCCCCCAATCCCCTTTGGCAACCACAAGTCTATTCTCTATGTCTGTGAGTCTGTTTCTGTTTCATAGATAAGTTCATCTTGTCACATTTTAGATTCCACACATAAGTGATATCATATGGTAACTGACTTTCTCTTTCTGACTTACTTCACTTAGTACGATAATCTCTAAGTCCACCTATGTAACTGCAAATAGCATTATTCCATTCTTTTTTATGGCTGAGTAATATTCCATTGTGTATATATACTATATCTTCTTTATCCATTCATCTGCTTATGGACATTTAAGGTTGCTTCCATGTCTTGGCTATTGTATACAGTGCTGCTATGAATACTGTATCTTTTCAAATTATAGTTTTGTCTGGATATATGCCCAGGAGTGGGACTGCAGGGTCATATGGCAACTCTATTTTTAGTTTTCTGAGGAACCTCCATACTGTTCTCCACAGTGGCTGCACCAATTTACATTCCCACCAACAGTGTGGTTGGGTTCCCTTTTCTCCACACCCTCTCCAGCATTTGTTATTTGTAGACTTTTAAATGATGGCCAATCTGACCAGTGTCAGATGGTACCTCATTGCAGTTTTGATTTGCATTTCTCTAGTAATTAGCAATGTTGAACATCTTTTCATATTGATTTGGCCTATTTTTGATATTTACCACTAAACAACATGTTATGCATACACGGTAATCATTCAAACAGCTAAATACAACAAACAAGTTACTTACAGCTAACCATCATCAACCTAGACCTAGGTCAGGAGGTACCTGTGCTCCTAGAATACACATACTTACCCCTTAATACAGATGCAGTATTTCAATATGGAAATCAAGGAAAGCTGGTATTGTAATATCGGTTTAAAAATAATATTTGAGGGCTTGTACTTCAGAAAAATAACTCTTTTTCACATCAGGAAAGGTGTTAATGTGATGTGACTACATATGAACTATATGATTTTGTTACGAAACTAGTATTGAGGACCTAGGGGATGCTTGCATCTCTAGGTTATCTGGTCTACCTACAGGCCCATGTCATGTAGTCCAAGGAGGGTTAAGATCTGACACACTGTGCTCAGGAACCGTGATAAGAGGACCCAGAGGTCCCAACCTCCTTCCTTAAGGACCCAGGTGAAGCATCAGCCCTTACATAAAACCAAGCCCAACTCCCAGGCAGTTGGGGAGCCCCTCCCCTGTGCTCAGGAGCAGCGCCCACATACTTACAACAACTGCTCTGCCCTTACCTAGTGTCCACCCTGACCACAACCTCTTCTTCAGCAGGGAACAAGCAGTTTTAGCTTTTTATTCCAGTGTTTCGTACCCAGATCACGTATTTGTTCAGTAAATGTATAAAATTAATCTAGTAGTTGTTTTATTTTAAAGTAGACTTACCCTCAAATTTTTATCTGATAAAATGTATTAAATATATATCAATATTTTTTCTTAAATGTTAACTCCATTCACCTATTCATTTAGGAGAGGAATGAAACATTCATTGTAGGCATCAATCTCCTAAAAAAGGAGTGTCTGAAGGAACAATATTTGTGTGTTGTCCCCCTTTATGCAAGTGGGCAATAATTTGGGTCCATAACCAGTCAGCATTCCACAAGTCCTGAGACACCTGTTACACAGTGAAAGTACAAAGACCTGACAAATTTATTTTGACCAAAGACCTTCACTCCTAATAAACCCAGGGGCAGACAGTGGATTGTCACCCACGTGGCCCCCTCCAGTTCTTGCCTGCTGTGGACCTTTTGTTGAGTTTGATGGGTACTAGCACTTCCATTATGAGGGAAGGGGGAAAAAACAGGAAGTGTGTGAAAATCAAGTGAATTAATCTGCCTTTTCTCCAATATCTCCTCAGAAAAACTGAGTTGAAGAGACAGTAAGAGACAAAGGAACTGAGTCCCACCTTTTTTTTTTTTTCTGTCCGCCTTTTATATATTTTTTAATTTATGGTTTTTTGGCTGCACTGCAAAGCATGTGGGATCTTAGTTCCCCAACCAGGGATTGAACCCGTGGCGCCTGCAGTGGAAGCGTGGAGTCTTAACCACTGGACAACCAGGGAAGTCCCCACCTTTTCTTTTAATGGCTATGTTTTTTTTCTATGTATGCCCAACGTTCCCTTATCTGCAAACATAATCAGAGGATCCAATTTTGGTTTTTCCCATCTTTGAAGAGAGGAGACTTGGCTTTGGTTGAGATTTCTAAGTTTTTTTTCTAACAAATGATTAATGATTCTAACAAAATCAGGATATGTTTTAGTCAAATACGTAATCTGTATTTCACAATACTACACTGAAGCTTTTCTCAGGTTTCTTTTTCACATTTGCCATCTAAAACACTGACTAATTTTCAAAGTGGTGACCCCAAGTTCTGACGTTTTAAGGGTCCTCAACATCCCAACCTTCCAGGCCCACACAGGATGCCCCCTGGGTAGAAATGTATGCCAGGAATAGGGCTGAAAAATCAGAAAGGGCCACCTGGCTAGAGATGAAGAATGTATGGAAACTAATCTGTACCCAAGTCATTTCAAAAGGTTTCCTGAATAAAGTAATATGAGAATAGCTTTTTTTTTTTTTTTTTGGCGGTACGCGGGCCTCTCACTGTTGTGGCCTCTCCCGTTGCGGAGCACAGGCTCCGGACGCACAGGCTCCGGACGCACAGGCTCAGCGGCCATGGCTCACGGGCCCAGCCGCTCCGCGGCATGTGGGATCTTCCCGGACCGGGGCACAAACCCGCGTCCCCTGCATCGGCAGGCGGACTCTCAACCACTGCGCCACCAGGGAAGCCCCTGAGAATGGCTTTTAATGAGACAAGGAGATCCCGGAGGAATCAGAACTTTCTTTCGGTCAAATTCCGCAGTGCAGGAAAAGGGGCACAGCTTCGGAAGAAGAACCGAGAGGGCTACACGACTGGATTACACCGCCTGGTTAGTGCTCCTTAAACTAACTCTGCACAATGTGCTAACGCGCGGCGGACAAACGATACACACAAAAGACATGGATATAAATCCCCCCGTCCCAAAGATCTCCTAGTCCAGAGAGAACACAGACAAGCAAATAGCTCTAAAACAGAGCTGAGAAATGCCTCGCGGTGGGGACGTCCCAGATGCTGGGAGGCATGGGGAAGGGGCACCCAGCTCGATGAGAGACCAGGAATTCCTTTCCAGGGAGAGTGAAATCTGACACCCGAAGAAGAGAGCAAGGCCAGGAACAGAGTGTCTGGCTTTGGGTAGGCGGTTGAGGGTGAGGAAACAGGGGAGGCTAAAGAGGCCCCAGGAGCAGATCACAAAGGGGACTGACTCAGCGTGCATCCGGATCAAAGGAGGACAAGTTTGAGGTTTGAAGGCTTGGAGTAGACAGGCCAGATTGGTGTGTTAGACGCATAATACAGGCTAGAAGGTGCGGAATGGATTAGGGAGCAGACCTGGGGTTTAGCCCAGTGAGGAACGTGTGAACGGCGATCCAGGCAAAAGAGGAGGGCCTGAATAACAGCGTCGTGGAAGTGGAGAAGGGTCTGGGGTGGGGAGAGCAGGAAGGATGGGGAGCTTCAGCTCTCCCCCTCATCTCCATCATTTACAAATCCCCCTATAAGCCACCCTCGCCCCCAATAATCTAAGTGAAAAAGGGCTGACTGTGCAAATACAGGTACAAGACAAATCTAGTTCCCCACTTCCAAAAAGTGTACCTGGTTACACCACCCCAATATAAAAATGCTGGAGCCGCCAGTAAGGGGACAGGAGTGTATTCTGCAGAGAAGGGATCCACAGATATAGTGGGACAAGGGAAACGGCAACAGGCAAGGTGCCCGGGGCATCAGTGGATGGTGTGTGTGGAGCTCCTGTTTGGGAACTTGGTTGTGCAGTTAGCAGAGATCTCTTCCAACTAACTCTTGTTCGCCTCTTTCTAGGCACATAGTAAGACTGCACATCCTTGTGAATCTGGGTCCCTCAGTTACTACCTTGAGTAAAGACCTCTTGCCAAACCACAATGCATGTACAGCTCAAGCAAGAAGTGAATCTTTGCTCCTTTAAGGTGCAGGGATCTGGGGCTGTTATAGCAGCATCACCTCACCTACCCTAATTGTCTGAGCATGAAGGCCACACGTCTGGTGTAATGAGGGAAGAGAAAGCCAGGTATGTTTGCGCTGGGTTCCAAGGACCCAGGAAAACGGAAGGGTGGCATGACCAGATAAAACTGAAGGTGGCAGCCTAGCAAATGAAAAGATGTTTCCCTCATTCAAATACTTATGGAGCACCTCCTCTGCAACTGCAGCAGGGAACTGCTCACACCATTTATTGGTCTCTATGCGTTATGAAGACACATTACAACAGAGAGGGTATAAAACCCTAAAGTCAGACCACCTGGGTTCAACTAGCTTCATGATTAATCAGCTGTGTAACTTTGGGGAAGTTACTTAACCTCTCTGAGTCTTAGTTTAGTAAATAGGGATATTAGTCAGATCTGCCTTTCTCACCAGCTCACGAGAATTTATACATACAATTTATACGGTCTGGCACATATAAGTACACATCAGGTACTCAAACACCAGCCATTATTTATCATTTATATTTCAGATTCCTAAACCCAATATGTACAGAATATAGTATCTACAGTTATAGCAGCTGATCCCAAGTAGAAAACAAGATAATTTTCATGTATGGCCTAACAGAACTCTGATGACAGAAAAGACACAGCAACGCTAAAGCTGCATTTTTAAACTCGAAACTTACTTCAATAAAAAAGTAATAATGACTTTGGTTTGGTTAATGCAGAGGCAAAAGCATAATTACAAGGTTGCAAAAGTGGAAGAAAATGAGCATTTCCCTCAGTGCGTCTTGTGTATTAAATTACAACTCTTAACAGCGACATTGCTGACATCAACACTTATTCGATGATTAGTTCAGTATGAGGCAGCTCTTCCTTCCTGCCCCAACCTAACTGAAACAGAACGCCAGAGCAGCTGATGGCACGGTACAATCCTCACCACTGATTACACTGCGAGGTTCATTTTCCCTTTACAGGAGAAAGCAACAAGAGAAGTGGAGGTGATGTACGTTTTGATATCTGAGGCCAATCACAAATGGTGTAAGTGTTCTTGCACTTTTTACAAGAGTAATTTGACAACATAACCAAAATAAAACATCACTTCACATAAACGGTAAAAATATGCATTTTACAAAAAGACCACTCTTGAAATACATTGTCTCCTTCCATTTATGCATAAGCATAATAGTCCACCTGCAAATAATTATTCCTTTTATTTCCAAAGTAGTTTTCTCCTCTTTAAAAGACAAACCTAGCCTTATTCGCACCGCATATTATTAATGTACATATCCACTTTATTTTTATCAAGGAATGTCAAAATATTAAGGAAAGTTACAAAGAAACAATACATTTTCAAATGAACCTCTTATGAAAAATGCTAAGCCCAAGAAATGTATTCCTTCGGAAGACTCATTAGCACTTTCTTGGTATGACTTTGGTGCTGGTGGGTTGTTTTTTAAAAAAACAGAGGGAATATTTCTCGCACCATATGTTTCTGACAAGAAGGTGGGATCTCCTCGGTCCTAGAATCCATTAGTGCAGGCAAGGCACAGCTGCACCCAGAAGATTCTGATATTCCACATCACAGGCCTAGAATGTTGATTTCCTATGCTATCTTTAAAACAACAGACACAGAAGAGCCAAGTGTCTCAAACACACAATTCTGAACACTCAAAGGAAGGGACATGTTCTCTTGCCCACAGGGTTTGAGCCAAAACTATTATAGTGATGGACCACCGATGTTTTAGCACTAAGGAGGGTAATTTTCACATGTCTAAGGCCAACATCTGCTGGACAGGACACTTTATTTTTATTCTCTCTGCACTGTGGCTCCCTGGTGCCCAAGGCAAACAGCTGTCATCTACATGCAGGCCTTCTGCTAATACTTTCTGTAATTCCTCAGGGGCTTCCCAGCCTATAATTAGACTTTCCAGCTGCTGCCCTCAAGGCTGCTGAGGGGAGCTCAGAGAGCTGTGCTGTACAGCAGTCCCGAAAAAGTCCCCTTCAAGACGGGGCTGTTGGAAGAACACAGATTGGAATTCGGCCTGGAGAGCAAGTAAGCATTCTTCCACCGCTTGCTAAGAACAGATCTGTTCTATGAGCAGGGTCTGCTTTAAAATGCACTGAGCCAGCCATGTGGGTAGGGACTTGAGACTAGGCATGAAAAATGGGTAAGTGCGGAACCATACGAGAAACTTCCTGATTCAAAGTTGCAGAGCACATCGACACTGAACCCACTGCAACAGCTCCCTTGGCCTTTTACGTAATTCTCCTTTCCAGGCACCATCATCAAGATTAACCAAAACAGCACGGCAAGGAGGAACTAAGAGAAAGCAGGCAAAGATCCCACCCTGTTTCAAAATCCTCAAGGCCAACAGCATTAGAAACGAGAATAATAAGTCAAAAAGTAAAGGAAGGAAGCAAGCTTTAAACTGGAGTAGTCTTTCAAACAAAAAGCAGCCTGATTTTTAAGAAAATGAGAACATTCTCAAAACACAGAGCACCATCCACCACCAGCCCTCTGATCTGGTCCAATATTCCTAGGAAATTGAGGGACAGAAGTAGATTTTCCCAACAGAGAATGACCTGCTGTCCTTGCAGAGGGAGGCCTGTGCCCAGGGTCAGCCTCAAACTCACGGAATCACTGTTTCCCTGACTAGAAAAATGACTATTACAATGGTCCGAAACTCAAATGCCCATAAAAAGTCATGTACCCCAAGAGCTGATAACTGATACAGGCAGGGTCCTCAGGGCTGCGAGATGCTTTTCACTAACAAACGTTTCGGATGCTACAGATGCCTCTGGTCTGTGGACCACCCTCAGAGCCCCAGGCCCAGGGGTGGATTTCACACAATCTGTGGATGCTATCCTCCTGGGCGACTGACACCCAGGCACAACTGGGAACTTACCTCACTACCAGCTGCTTCGACTTAAAAGCACAAGATAACAACTAAGACCAAGGGCTCATCCATGTTGCGGGCTTTTGAAATGCCAAAGACGAAATTAAGAGGATACTTCAAGGAAATATTTTTATTTTATTTTATTTTATTTTATTTTTTGCGGTACGCGGGTGTCTCACTGTTGTGGACTCTCCCGTTGCGGAGCACAGGCTCCGGACGCGCAGGCCCAGCAGCCATGGCTCACGGGCTCAGTTGCTCCGCGGCATGTGGGATCCTCCCGGACCAGGGCACGAACCCGTGTCTCCTGCACTGGCAGGCGGATTCTCAACCACTGCGCCACCAGGGAAGCCCCTCAAGGAAATATTGAAAGAATGGATGTGAGGACCAGCCCTCCCACCCAACCAAGGACCCCGCTAACTACCTCTGCTCTAGGAAGAAGGCATCTGGAAATTCTTGTCCCACTCACTTCACTGACCGGAAGTCACATGGTCAAGGAAACACTAGAATGTCTATGCTGGTTCCTGACATTATCAGCTGTTTCCCATGTGAATGTTTCCATAAACTGAGGGTTTTTTTTTTTTCCTTCCAGTCCCCAAAAAAGGGCTTTAAAACCATCTTTGATGGAAAGAACTCTCAGTGTTCCTTACAGCCCATGACTCCCTAAACCAGAAATGCTCAATGCTGAACTGCCAGGACCCCCTTTCCACAGCATGTGGCTAGACTGCTGTCCTGGGTATTGGATCGTGTGAATCTGGGGAATGTAAACACATCTTAAGATCTACCTAACTAATGGGAACCTACTGTACAGCACAGGGAACTCTACTCAGTGCTCTGTGGGGACCTAAATGGGAAGGAAATGTAAAAAAGAGTGGATATACGTATATATATATATAACTGATTCACTTTGCTGTACGGCAGAAACTAACACAATATTGTAAAGCAACTCTACTCCAATAAAAATTTTTTAAAAAAGATTTGCCTAAGCAAAACAATTAATGAGACAGATTTTATTTTTTTAAACTCCAGCGGTCAAAATTCATGCATTTACAGTACTATGTATGCCTATAAGCAGAGATAACCAAGAGTGGATTGTTTTACAAAATCTGATTAGATTAGTTAAAACTTGAGTATGGGCATTTCCCAACTGACAGTTATATTCTAAAACGTAACCTGTAAAGTGGTGGTTTCAGCGGTTGCTAAAAGCCACAAATCCTGTTTTCCACACAGATTACTAGTGTCTTAAATTACAGTTAGGCTTCAAGAACTGCCTATAAAAGTCTGAAGCCCGAACATGCAAGAGAACTATAAAAATATTGGTGGAATCCCAAAGACCCATGGGACTCCTTAAACCCAATGAGGATGAGTCATGGGGGAGGAGATCTGGATATTGCTCTTAAGACAAGAAATGTCACTTTGTCTCTGGCTTATGGCTCCATCACCAAACATTTTAAGCAGTCCTCGGCACATACCAGGCACTCAGTATTTGTGGCAGGGTGAATGAATGAATGAATGAACTGCACCTGCGAGTCTGACAGGGTGAGGGTCTGGCATGATCCCACAAGAAGAATACCTCAAAGCAGAGCCGAGGAAAGAAAAGAGGAGGGAAAGCCAAGGGTTGCCATCAACTCACACGTACTTATAATGGAAACGGCTTAAAAACTATGACTTTTGGGCTTCCCTGGTGGCGCAGTGGTTGAGAGTCCGCCTGCCGATGCAGGGGACACGGGTTCGTGCCCTGGTCCAGGAAGATCCCACATGCCGCGGAGCGGCTGGGCCCGTGAGCCATGGCCGCTGAGCCTGTGCGTCCGGAGCCTGTGCTCCGCAACGGGAGAGGCCACA
This sequence comes from Kogia breviceps, assembly GCF_026419965.1. NCBI lineage: Eukaryota > Metazoa > Chordata > Mammalia > Artiodactyla > Physeteridae > Kogia > Kogia breviceps. The sequence continues at coordinate 57,341,282 of NC_081324.1, forward strand.
ACAGTGAGAGGCCCTCATACCACACAAACAACAACAACAACAAAAAAAACAAAAACAAAAAAAACTATGACTTTTAAACTGAAAAAGTCTCTCTCCCCTCACTGGAGCCCCAATAGGCCTCCACAGGGGACACAATGTCAAGTTTTTTGGGTATTTCCCCAGAAATGTTCTAGGCATAATCAAGCCCCAAGATGGATACAAACTCCTCCCCTTTAAACAAAAGAGAAGCATCTTGTACACACGACTCTGCACCATGCTTTATCCATCACCCGCAAGGGGCACAGTCATCACCCCCCTGCCCTCCAGACACTTGCTCCTTTAGGATTCCTGGCCCCAGGCTCCAGGTTTGCCCTTCCTCTCTGACTGCTCTACGGTCTGCAGACACTGGAGAGCTGCAGGGCTCAGTCCTTAGAGCTATGCTCTTTTTCACCTACATTCAGTCTGTGAAGAGCTCAACCATCCTGGGATGCTACCCTGGGATGCTTTTCCCTCCACACCCACAGGCCTCCCTGTGTCTCCTTCAGGCTTTGTTCAAATGAAACCTCTTTCCCTGAAGCCTTCCCTGAGTACTGCACTCTCTCAAAAATGCCAACCCACCCTTCCTGTCTCCTCTCGCCTGCTGTGTTTTGTCCATAACACTTATCAGACCTCGAATACCCTTTATTAATTTGTTTATTTTCTAGAGTATAACTTGCAGGACAGCAAGAATTTTTATTTGCTTGTTCCCATTTCTGTCTTGGGTTCCCAGAATAATGCCTGGCACTCAATGATAGGCACTCGGTAAATCTTTGTTGAATGAATTAATGAATAAGCAACATGTTTTGAATACTATTTCTTAACAGTTTTCTTATTAGGTGGAGAAAATGATCTCCATGTATTTAACACTGCCTCGTTCCCCCACCCCAGGGATGGTAAGCATTTATGCAATCGGTCCCCTCTGGATGACCTTTAGGGTGTCTCTATTCTTTTGCTACTTAGAAATAATATACACTTTCTTCTATGTGGACACATTTGCAGATAAAAAGGAGGATTAGAATGAAAAGAGTTGAGCTTTTTCTTTTGGTACAAATATCCCAAAAGGTAACACGAGTAAGCAGAGGCTTGCTCAAGTGTCTGAACCCACTTGTTGGGCAAACGAGCAGGCAATGTTTTTGCTCAGCCAAGACATTAGCTCAGATGTGGGTCAAGTGACAGCCCACGGAGAATTATTACAATAAAATTATAGGGTTGATCAGAGAGTAAAATTGCAGGGAAGATGACTCACGCTAGGCTTTGAGAGAGGAAAACAGGACTGAAACAACAGACCCTCAACAGTTGTTTTTTGGTGAAATCACACAGCACATTTCTAGCAAAGCCAGTCCATGTGGCAGCGCGGCGTGGCCCGTCCACAGCTCCAGATGCAGACGGCACGTGTATGTCCTTGGGAAGATGGTGACACAGCCCAGAACTTCCAGTAAAGAGGGGACTGATGGGGCTTCCCCGGTGGTGCAGTGGTTGAGAGCCCACCTGCTGATGCAGGGGGACGCGGGTTCATGCCCCGGTCCAGGAGGATCCCAGAGCGGCTAGGCCCGTAAGCCATGGCCGCTGAGCCTGTGCGTCTGGAGCCTGTGCTCCGCAACGGGAGAGGCCACAACAGTGAGAGGCCCACGTACCACAAAAAAAAAAAAAAAAAAAAAGAGGGGACTGATGATGACAAAACCCTTTCCTCTTCAGCCCTGTTCTCCCCATCTTACATCTCAGTAACTCCTGATATGTCATGTTGTTTCCCCTTGTTTTCCTTTTCAAACATTCTCAGGGAAAACAGTCACTTATAACCAAGAACTGCGACAGAACAATTCTAGTGCCACATACATCTAAGAGCAGAGGGTGGTGCCTCTGAACTGCTGATGGCCTTTGTCAAGAGAAAGTGCTGAAGCCACCAGCTGTGTCCCCCCCAACTCGGGGTCGCTAAGGAGGCTCTGAAGAGCACCCCGGGGACATCCCCGGTCGGAGGATGCCTCTGCAGGTGTCTCCTCGCTGAGTTACTGCTGGACCTCTGCTTCACGTGACTGTGGGATCGTCTTACTTTCAACCTCGAGGTCCATCCGACACACAGGATGGTCTTTGTTCTTCCTTAGAAAGGATTTACCCTCCTTTCCTTGCACTGAGGTGGATTCAGCTGAGCATCCCTGATTTCCTTCCTCCCGTGGTTAGTTACCCCGCACCTTCTCGCTTCCGTCTTCAGGGAAACACCGGGAGGGCGAGTACCATCCCTGCACCAGGCTCCACAAATGTTACAAATGAGCACAACCCAACCTAAGGTGTCTTCGGGGATCAAAGCCGCAAAGGTGGCTCAGTAATGGGATTGTTTTGCCTTTTGAGGCAAGTCAAGGGTCCTGTCCGTGATCCCTGGCTGCAATTCCTACTTCCCGGCTGGGCGTCATGACATGCTAATAATACTATCTAGTAATCGATGACGTTTCAAAGGTGTCAAACCAGAGATGCCCCCAAAAGAAATATGCTTTAAATCCAGGAGACAGTAGCAAGGCCAAATAAACTAGGTCAGTAGATTTATTCCTGAGTTGAAAAAGTTGGACATGTTACTGAGTCACAGAGTATTAATCAAGGAGAGACAATCAAGCTGCTTGCCTCCTAAAAGAGAGGATATGGATCCAGGTCAGGGTGGTTAAGCACTTCCCAGGGAGTTAAATTCTGCTGGTTAGAAAATGCCCAGGTATAATAATATGTTTTCTATCAGAATACTGTTCATTAAGTTTACTGCCCATCAAATAAGAAAAGATAAGTAATAAAGTGTTCTTCCACTTAAAATGTCTTCCAGGAATTTAAACCCGATGTTTCCATGATCAAAATGCTATTTAAAAAAATATATATCTAAAAACTGGTAATGTGAAATCCGATTAATAATAAAATAGGTCAAAACACTTTAAACTAGCTTCTCCCCAACTATGTTACACGGGATGACGTTCTTCTTGACATATATTATTGGGGGGAACAAAATTAGAAAATGCTGCACTAAATAACTTTGATTTTATTTCTCTTCCACGTAACACCACCCATGCACCCCTCTCCCACCCCAGGGTAAAAAAGTATAAAGCTGGAACTTCCACTCAGGACTTACAGACAGGGGGTAATACCTGCCCAAGGAAGGTATTGCAGGCTTAGAGATAACAGAAGATTAGACTAGACTATAAGCTCCATGTAGGCAGAGACTTTCTGGTTTTGTTTTTTTTGTTTGTTTGCTATGGTTTTTGTTTGTGTTGTTCACTGCTAAGTTGAAAAGTGTCTGGCAAATAATAGGTACTCAAGAAATGTTCCATGAATGGGTGAATGAATGTAGGTGACTAACACAGCTGGCACTCAAAATATTACTGGGATTAACTTAGTCATAAAATACTGAAATACTGGCAACTATTCTCACATTAGCCATAAAAAACCCTCAATCATAATATACAATATTAACAGTTAAAAAATTAACTTGTAGCAAGAATGCAATTAAACAATCAAACAGGGGACCTCAGGAGGTTGTTTCCAAGTAAAAGAGTTATCTTTGTAGAACAGAAACAGTTACTCCTTTCAATGCCAAACAGATGTTTATAGTTACAGTATAATAATCAATGTATATCTCTAGATATAAATGGTGATCGAGATGAAAGAAGGTATCAGTCATGCAAAGTACACTCAACAGACTGCCTTTCAGAGACTGTGTACATTTCGTCGCTTTGCACTCTACTTAGCTTCCAAAGTCACCAACCCTCTCATCACACAGTTTCCCTAGAGTTCAAAGCCCTCCGAGCACACACCTATTCCTTAAGTTTTTGACCCGGGCCTAATTTCAGTGATCTGAAAACATGAATAACTAAAATTTCTCTTAAAAGTCATCCCAATTGGGGCCAAATCTTAAACAATGAAACATAACAAAGCAAAGCGACAGATACAAAATAACAGGCAAGTTTTCTATTTGACTACATGCATCATAAATCATGTTATATTTCAATATTGAAAGAGAAGTAAGAGTAAGGACCTAGCATTAAAAACATCATAGGTTTAGCAAACAGGGACATACAAAATGAGTAATTCCCATTAAAATCCTTGATAAGGACAGACATAGATACCATATGCATCATACAAGGGCCACAAATGTCATGAAAGCATTGGTTTCCATCCTTTGATTTCACAAACGGGAAACTGACATTATTGAACATGAAACGGTGTCAGACGTAGCTGAAGAACCAAAAGTCATCTGTAATGGTTTCCGAATACAAGCTGCTCAGAAGTGGGTCCCTTCAAGTTCTCCCATTCCCGCCTCATCCTCCTCTGATTCTGGGCTACCATGCCTCCTCCTTGTGAATTCTCCTTTTTTATTCCTCAAACTATATAAATTGGGCTTTTGTCAACTGAAACAATAAACCAGCACTTGAAATCAGAAAAGGATTAATACTATAAAAATGATATACATAAATTATGTATAATCTTGCTGCAAAATAAAATGTAATTTTTCTGTTTGAATTTTTAAAATATATCCATCCAGGTTTTAAAAATTTTAATACCTGTTGGTATAAGCTTGATAACCTAACATTTGGAAGAAGGACTGTCCAAGATCATGTCCTTACTACTTTATTTTAAAACCTTTTATTAAAAAAAAATTTTTAAGTATGCACGCATCTTTAGAATGCCCCCCAAATATTTAAATACGTATTTTAAATGTCCTTTATATGAAATATGTATATACATATGTATGTGTGTGTACACACACGCAACACACACACATATTGCCCTAAAAATGTTAACTCACTTAATTCTCACAACAAACCTAAGATGTGGGTACCATTATTTCAAATTAAGGAACGTGATATGATTATATATAGTATACTATATTATACTGTTAGCATCTGTTTTCCTACTATCCTTAGCAGATATTAACAAAAAAAGTTTGGGCCATTTCCACTGGTCATTTGCAGGAAACAGAGCAGCTTCCCAAACACCTCAGGGATTCTACTTTGCTAATAACACATAATCTCACCTCTCTTGTTGACATCACGCTCTCTTGGCCAAGCAATAATGTCACTTTCTTCGATCTCAACCACTCAGAAAGCTAAAGTCACCTTCGTCTAGCCAAATGGAAGATCCCAGGGGAAGATCACATATCCAGGAAAGAAGGAGCACAATGCCAAGGCCTGGGTCACCTGCCCTCATTTAGCCAGGGAGCAGGAGGCCAGTACTGCCAGCCCCAAATTATCCCAAGAAAGGAGTAAGGAGCAGTTCTCCAAAGCCACGGGGAGGAGGCGTCGGTCAGAAAGAAAGATGCCCACCATGAACGTCGACAGCGTGAGATCAACTGTCCAGCTTTTTTCACTTCTTTACCTTTAAATCATTCATTGTAGGAAACCCAGTTTTAACCCAGATATGCCATATTTCATTTCATTCCATGTACAGTGATACACAAACATGAGAGCAGTCAAGCAACAAAAGTCCCCCCATTCTGTGCCCTTTCCTACAGTTGCTCCTTGCTGGGCCCAAGAAGGCCTGACAGCCCTGAGGCCACCTGCTCTGAGCAGTCAGTAGAAGGCCCAGTCAACCACAGCCACGGGGGGTTTATCCGAGAGGGACACCATGGCCTAGGAAAGCTCTCACATGGACCAGCACTGTCCTGGGCACGGGCATTCTGAAACCAGCTCTGTGAAGTATCAGGAATATTAATAATAATCCTCACAGTAACACAGTGAGGTCAACTTCACCACGATTCCCATGTTGGATCTGCACTTTGCAGCACATAAACTTCACATGCACCCAGTGAGGCTGGTATTACTAGCCACACTTCACAGGCAAAGAAACTGAGATGAACAGACATTAAGAAACTCGCCTATGACTGCACTGTGAGTAAGAAGTGACTGAGCTGGGATTATCATATACCATTAAAGGTAATTTATTGCATATCACAATTCTGAGCTAAAACTTCTACAGAAGTAGAAGTTTATAACACCTAATTATAATCGTAACACATATATGCAAAATACAAATGATTATTATATATTCTTACATATGTAAGATAAGAAAAAATATAAAATAAAGACTGACAAATATCTTCTCAGAACTTAAAGACGTGAGGAGAATGATTTTAGAAGGCACATAGGCCTCCTAACTCTTCTGCTATTAGAGAACACCCAAATTGATATTTACTTTACCATGCAATCCTCCCTTTATCAGACGGCTGGATTAAAATCATTGCACTGTCCTCGGTGCATCTTCCAAGAAGACACCTTGTATAGGAGAGAGTCAATGCACATTTAATGCTTATGAGGACTGTAATGATGCTGTTATTTCTACTGAAACGGTTTTCCACCTCAGCCTCTTTCCAGTATCAGATAAAAGAACGCCAAGAAACAAGACTGCTCTGTCAGGTAATCCATTTCACTAGAAAGCCATAAAAACAATTATCTCCGTCATTACAGACTCTTTAAAAGGAGTTTCAGAACATCAAAGCTGTTGATCCGGGCCTGAGACACAAACCTGACTGCCCAAGCTGAGGAATAATGGCTTCAAATTGAGTTTTGCTTGTCATCAGACCTCCTTAAGTCAGAGAAGCCAAAGACAGATGGATCCCAAGAGGTGGGGCACCTGTGCGTCTTGCTCCGAACTAGCGTGTGGGTCACGCACTGAAGCAGGTCACAAGGAAGGATGATGGGGGGGCGGGTACAGGCGTCCAACATCCTCAGTTATTAGAGAATATCTAAGTTGCTATCATCTTTACCACTCAATCAACTCCCCTTTATCAACTGACACATTCAACTCATCACGCAGATTGCAAAGGCTCATCCAAGAACAAGTCACTGCTGACACTGAGAAGAAAGGAACATAAGTGAAAACAAATTTAACAATGATGAGAAACCATTCCATTTCACCTGGAGGTAGATAAAGAGAACTTGCAGATCTCTACCCTCGTGAAGTCTAGACAGAATACTCAGATTTGGAGAAAACTTTCATTTTTTATAAAGAAGTAGAAAAAAGGCAGTCGTGAAAACTTTTTTAGATAAGAAATTCTTCAAAGCCAAGTTATAAATGATTTTGCCAATAGGACAACACGACTATCTATCCTTCTATGTCAGAGTCATTATCTACGGTGGTCCAAGTGGAAATTTATCATTCATTTTTCTTTAATTAGGATGCACACCTAATCAAAACCTCTATTATCTACTTGATACTTAACTAAAGAGCTCAGAAAACCAACCATGCTTTGATTTTTCCTAGCACTGAATACAAAGAGTGAAAATAAGAGGTGTGCAAATTATCTTCCAAATTACAAGAAAATGGAATATTCATTGGTAAGGAAGGAAAAAAAAAACCTGTTTACTTTCGACTGTGCTAAAAATGGAAGGGAAAGAAGGGGGCAGGCCAGACGGCATGTCTGGGAAGATAGTGACGATGTGGAAGTGTTAATTCTTGGAGAGGGGAAAAATTACTATACTCTAATGAGTGTAAAGAATTGCAAGTCCAAACTAATTGAAAGTGACTGGAACCCAACTGTCACTCTGGGAGGCATGGCTGAACTCACTGATCAGAGCAGGAAGGTCTTCATCTGGTGCACATACCAATTCTCTCACATCCCAGAAAGATCCTTCAGGCCACACAAGTGACCTCTTCTCATCAGGGAGTCTCACTTGTTAAAGTTATATTTACAATTCGACATTAAATCATTTTTCACAAAATCATATCCACTAAATGAAATGTTAAAAGTGGACTGAGGGGGCTTCCCTGGTGACGTGGTGGTTGGGAGTCCGCCTGCCGATGCAGGGGATGCAGGTTCGTGCCCCGGTCCGGGAAGATCCCACATGCCGCGGAGCGGCTGGGCCCGTGGGCCATGGCCACTGAGCCTGCACGTCCAGAGCCTGTGCTCCCCAACTGGAGAGGCCACAACAGTGAGAGGCCCGCGTACTGCAAAAAAAAAGAGGACTGAGAATTCTCCTTCATAAGGTCACATCACATTTCAAATGACTCCTTCATTTACTATTTACTGAGCACCTACTACGTGTCCAGCCTGTTCTCAGAGCTGGGGTCCACGGTGAACAAAACAGATTAAGTCCTGTCCCCATGGAGCTGATATTCTGGTTGGGGGAAGCACACAATAAACATAAATAAGTAAAATATGTAGTGCCATGAAGAAACAGCAGCAGGGAAGGGTAACAGTGCTGGGCGGGGTGAGAGCTGGTGGGTGTGTGTGTGAAGAGCAAGCTTTGTAAAACTGCTGGGGAGGATGTCCCAGGCTGAGGGGCAGCAAGGACAGTCGTCCCTTGGTGTCTTGGGGGGGGTTGGTTCCAGGACCCCTTCGGATACCAAAAATCCACGGTATCAAGTCTGCAATGCTCAAGTCCCATAGGTAAAATGGCGTAGTATTTGCTTAACCCCCTGCACACCCTCCCATATACTCTGAATCAGTGGTCCCCAACCTTTTTCACACCAGGGACCAGTTCTGTGGAAGACAATTTTTCCACAGACAGGGGAGGGTGGTGGTTTCGGGATGATTCAAGTGCATTACATTTATTGTGCCTTTATTTCTATTATTATGACATTATAACATATAATGAAATAATGGTACAACTCACCATAATGATGACAGGAGGCGGAGCTCAGGCAGTAACGCGATTGATGGGGAGCGGCTGTAAATACAGATGCAGCTTTGCTCGCTCACTCGCCCACCACTTACCTCCTGCTGTGCTGCCTAGTTCCTAGCTGGCCTGCTACCCTGGCCCGGGGGTGTTGGGGACCGCTGCTTTAAATCATCTCTAGATTACTCACAATACCCAATATAATGCAAACGCTATGTAAATAGTTGTAAAAACAATGCAAATGCGATGTAAATAATTGATGGGGGCAAATTCAAGTTTTGCTTTTTTGGAACTTTCTGGAACATTCTAAAAAAAATATTTTTCAATCCATGGTTGGTTGAATCCAGAGATGCAGAATGGGAGGATAAAGGGCAGGTGGCTGCACCATGTTCTGAGGTGGGAAGTACAACCTTGTTCAAGGCCTGGGGAGGAAGCCACGAACCATGGTTCAAGCATCAGTTTTCACACTAAGAACTACACCCTGGGCTCCTGGAGGTGTCAGCAGACAGGAGACTCCAGCATGTGCTGCATGAACAAAGCAAGCTGCAGAAGGACAGGTACAGGACACCGTTTAAAGTGGCGTAAACATGAAAAACACCACCACAAATAATTTAGTGATGCTATAAAGAGTGAGGGGGAAAGGAATAAAGAAATTTTATGGTTACAATAAACACCAAATCAGAAGAATGGCTGACTATAGGAGGGAGGGAGGTACAATTGTGGAGGAGAACTTGGGGAGATAAGCAATTTGGGGTAACATTTTATTTCTCAAACTGGATGTTGGATACATAGGTGTTCATTATATTACCTTTCAACCTTTCGTGTATCAGAAACACTTCGCACTAGTTTTTAAGAGGAATCTTCAACCCTATCTCAGCATCCTCTGGTCTCTTAGTTAACCATCCGTGGGTCATCCTGACATGGGCCTCTGCATAATGGACAAGGCGGCACCAGTATTTCTGTTCTGCTGTGATTAAGAATACTGTACCACCAGTGGAATCATTTCTGATACGAGGAAAAAGGGAACAAATTAAGGGAATGAAAAAGCTGTCATCACTTTTCTAGCACTCTGAAACTACACACTAGAACCGTCTAGGGTCTACAGAAAAGGCTGCATAAAAGAAAAAATGGCAAATCTATGTTTAGTGTTTTAAACTGAGCTGCCTGTCACCATTTTAGACACAGCCCCTTATCTACATAGGAGGGAGGTATTTTTAGCAATGTCACCTTTGCTTCTCGATATACTTCTTTAAAAAAATAAAATGCCATGGATAAAAGGACATCATCTATCATATATACACATGTATTCCACACCTCACCCGTGTGTGGAAAATCAGCTGTGTATCCAGAGCTTTTCTCTGAGGGATCCCCGGGGGCACCGGCTCCCCCACTTCCTGACTCTCCTCCACTCCCTGCAGTCTGCTCCATCTTCAGGACCAAATGAAAGCGAGGAAGCAGAAGAAGCAGGTGCTCCCTGGGGAAGTGGGTCCCGCACTCTGAGCCCCTCGCCGTGAGACCACCAACATCACTGGCAGCTGAACCAAGTTGTTTCAGGCACAGAGAGGGCCTGGGTGACCGGGAGCCCTGGGCACTTCTCCTTCCAAAACACGTTTCCAGGTGTGTCCCCCTTTCCACTCTCTTCCTCTGCACACACCCTACTTGCCCTCTCCCGGGCCTCATCTTCCATGGCGTTAATAGCATCCTACTGTAATGAGTCCATGACTTGATCTTGAGTCCACGACTTGAGCTGGACCCCTCTGGCCCTCAGATCCCATGTGAAGGCTCCAGGACATCTCTCCCGGGATGTCCCACAGACCCTGTGGACCTCTGCACCACTGTCACCTCCCCAGATCCAATCTCACTCCGTAGCCATGTACGATTTCTGACTACGAACCCTTTTCCTCTGGGCCTTTGTAACTGCTGGTCAGTTACAGCAAACACCCCTCTCTAGCCCACTCTGGACCCTACAAGGCCCTCCCCTTCTTCTCCACCAGGGGCCGACCTTTGGTCACGTTCAGGTCCCAGGTTAGATCTCACTCCCTCTCTTCCCAGGACCACACCCGAGTACGGGGAGGCGGGCTTCCCCTGAGCTATTTGGAGCCCCGATTCCCCTATCACAGCACTTGTCAGAGCCAAATGACTGCCAGGCGGGCAGTGACTTAGCTCTGTGCCCTGGGGGCCAGCAAGTGGCTGCTGTTCATTTTGCTTCCTGCTCTGCCACCAATACCCGCACGGTGCTGGCACTAAGTCCTCAGAACGGACTTCATCGTCAGGAGAAGTAATGAAGGTGCAGAACAGTGGGGGCAGAGCATGAAAGAAATCAAAGATGTTCCTTCAACTAAACGTCTGCCACCTTAACTCCCTAAAAATACTGCCGATTATTATTACCCGCATCTTATGGCTTGAAAATTGCATTGGATCAACGGAAAATTACCATTGGATCATCACTGTAATTCTGCAGGAAGGGTTGTTCTACACTTTTATATGAGAATTTATGTCTCTGAGAGGTTCAGTGACTTTTTAGTCCAATCACAAATAAATCCAAGCCTTTGGATGTATCCCTTGTGTGAGCCCATGAGAAGATGAGTTGGGACACAGCTTCTGGGTTCTCACTAACTAGAGTTTCAGTCAGAATTCACAAAAGGGGGCATTTAATGTGGGTTGAGATCAGAGGCAAGTGTAGCTTTCACAATTTGGGAAACCTTCTTTAAGAAAAAGATGATAACATCTTAAACTTAAGTGCACATTTCATTATTTCCATAGTTAAGTCCACACCTGAATGGGATGTTCCAAGAAATCAAACTTAAAGGAGAAGCAAGAGGATGCATATTCTAAGTAAAAATCGTATCACAAGAAGGGTAAGGTACAAGAAGGAGGGCTGGTGAGCGTAGAAGCTATCTGTTCCGCAGTTAACACAGGACTTCGGCGAGGTGCTATACGAGGCCCAAAGACATGCAGATGAATTGAAGATGTGGACCGCCTGGTACGGATCACAATCTAGGGTTGATGTCACACTTGCAGAGGAGGGGTACAAACGAGAAGGAAGGACTTAATAAAATGTTAAAACATCCCCAAATGACAGTATCTGAAGTAGCCCTCTACACCCATCGACACCATGACCTAGTCCTGCTTCAGAGCATTCATCCCAATCTGAAATCATATTTGTTTATTGCTGGTCCCCTAGCTTAAAATACACGGTCCAGGAGAGCCGAGGCTTGGTTAAGTCCTGTTCTTTGCTATAACCCTAGCACCGAGCAAGGTACCAGGTACCTAAGAAGCATTCTATAAGTATATGTGGAATAAACAGATAGATGGCTAATGAAAAAAGGAAGAAAACTTTACAAAGGTTCAAGGTGTCACATCATCAGTCTTTCCAGTTTAGAATTGGATTTTGGTATATGTTAGTGAATCTTTTAAAATTAATTATTGCTATTGGCAAATGAATATCCTGCCTGGAAAAAAATCATAATTTCAACGAAGTCTCGCTCATGGCCAAGCAGCAGATAAGAAACCCTGGCAGTAAGCTTTGGGGGGAAGCTGAGTTAAAAGATGGGTTGGTTTTGTTTTGCTTATTTTGTTAGGCTGGGAGACACTGGAACTGGATTCATTTGGAAAAGAGAGAATTCGGACAGAAGCTGGTCTGAGTGGAGAAGATGTGGATCCATCCTGGGGACCAGTAAAACAGTCACTGAGGTAAGGAGGGTGGGGGGACGTCCTTCATCTGACCAGCAACACAAGGTCTTCAGGACTAAGATGGCAAGGTTCAAGGTCGTTTACAATTCTAGCCAGGAGAAGGGCGAAGGCAGGGAGATCACCAACTTGAAATCCAACCCTTAAATAGGAGCATTTAGAAATAACAGGTATGGGGCTTCCCTGGTGGCGCAGTGGTTGAGAGTCCGCCTGCCGATGCAGGGGTCACGGGTTCGTGCCCCGGTCCGGGAAGATCCCACATGCCGCGGAGCAACTAAGCCCGTGAGCCATGGCCGCTAGGCCTGCGCGTCCGGAGCCTGTGCTCCGCAACGGGAGAGGCCACAGCAGTGAGAGGCCCGCATACCGCAAAAAAAAAAAAAAAGAAAGAACAGGTATGACGGTAAACGGATAAAGCTGATAACTGTTTCAGAGGAACATTCTGCTGGAAACTGAGTAGAAAAAGAGATTATGAAATTTAGTTTCTAATATTTGTATATTACATCCTTTACCTTTTACATACATTGTCCTAATGTTAAAACACTCTGAGAGGTGACTCTAAGATGTGTGTCTGAAGGTGACTGGAGAAGGTGCAGTGAGAGGGAGAAAGGCAATATCTGATGGAGTTCTGATAATTCATCTGACTTACTGGCTCTCTACCGAGACAGGGCCATGTTCTCAGGAAAGCTTCTGAAGACTCTTAGGCTGCAATGCAACTGAAGCTCCAAAGACTGGAAGCACCCTCTTGAATTCGTCTCTGGATCCTAAGAAATCGATGCAATTTAACTGTTTTGTTTTGTAGCCCCTATATGAAAGTTAAGAACCTCATAATATCTTGAAAATATCTGTAAGATCCAAAGTACTTGGTATGATTTTGATCAGCAGAATCACATTTACTCATAGATGCATCTCTTCTTCACTGATTTCACTACATTTTTCTATTATCAATCATAAGGAAAGAAAACTAACCCCAACTGAAGATGTATTAGAGAGCCACATATTTCCACTTAAGATACTCATTTCATACTCCCAACCTTTATGCTAAATAATTACTATCATCCCTATTTAACAGATAAGAAAACTAACCTTTAATCCTACTTCCTTAACCTTTTAAATTTTACATAATTTCCTGGGGCCACAGAAGTGGTAAGTGGGGACTTCCCTGGTGGCGCCATGGTTAAGAATCCGCCTGCCAGTACAGGGGACACGGGTTCGATCCCTGGTCCGGGAAGATCCCACATGCCACAGAGCAACTAAGCCTGTGCACCACAACTACTGAGCCTGCAAGCTGCAACTACTGAAGCATGCGCGCCTAGAGCCCGTGCTCCGCAACAAGAGAAGCCACTGCCATGAGAAGCCCGCGTACAACGAGGAGTAGCCCCCGCTCACCGCAACTAGACAGAGCCTGCACCCAGCAATGAAGACCCAACGCAGCCAAAAATAAATAAGTAAATAAATAAAAACAAAAATAAATTTTTTTAAAAAGTGGTAAGTGATGGACCAGCCATAGCGAAACCCAGGCAAGGCTCTTTCCTCTATGTTGTGTCCTCTCAACCATTAGTACCATTTATTTGCAGTGTATTATCTTTCCAGATGTTTACCAGACACTAGCCAGTAAGCTGGAAAGTCACTGAGATGATTCCTTAAGACAGCGATCTCAGAATGCGGTCCAGGGACCAGTGCACCAAAACCCACTGAACTTGTTGGACATATAGGTGCCTGGACCCAACTCCAGATCTACTGAGTGAGAACTGTGGACGGGTCCTTAGACACTGCTTTTTAACAAATTCCCCAGGTGACTCTGTTTCACATGAAAATTTGAAAACCACTGTGGCTAATTCTCTGAAAACTTCAACTATTGTTATTTGGAGTTTCAAATTTGACAAAATTTTGTATTCTCATTGAGGGTCGCTTTTGGATGATGGAGCTTGTGGTGGAATGTTACAAAATTCCATATTCCCCTTGAGGATTTATCTTTAGAGTCTCGCAATTCCTAACATAGGTTCCTAGGAACTTGCAAAGCAGGTCAACATTATGAGCTGTAATGGCAGAACATTTATGACACGCCTGCTTGGACTCCACGCTGCTCTAGACGTCTCCCAACACAGAAGTTTCCTTTCAACCTTGAGGTTGCACCACCATCACCATTTCATTGCCCAGAGAAATGGGGTAACCTGTCCAAAGTTACACATCTGAAGGTTGACAGACGTTTCAATGTATCTCTTCTAACTTGCTGTATTTCCTTTGTTCTACAACACAGCTCCTCCCCATGAATGACTGGCTACCTAGGGTTTAAGAATGAAGGGGAGAAACTTTCCAAATGTCCTGAGCAGTCAAATCAGTCAACCTCTATTTTTCCAATTTTATACACATTCCACTAAGAGTATTCCTCTTAAACTCAAGTCAATAAAAGTCAAAATCTAACAGCACAAAAGAATGGTATCAAGTGGGGGGAAAAAACCCAGGAATTCCCTGTAAGGATATTACCCAAACCTCTCTATAGCTCTGTGATGTGAGTAATTCGACATATGAAAACTGCATAAAAGCCGGCCACTCTCAAGCCCATCCTGAAGCTCAGAGTCCACGATGGCGGGGGCTAGGAGAATTCCAGGTACCACGCCCCACAGCATCACCTTCGGTTCATAAAGCTGTCTTCCTCCACTGCATGAACATGGGGAAAACAAGACTGGATTGCAGGTAAATCTAAGGTCCATCCAAACCATGTGCTTTTCAAGAACGTAACAGAGCAGCTCATGTGCCTGGAGAATCTGCATGGAATCTGTGAGGTGAGCCTGACCTCTGCTAACCCCTTGCTGCAGAGGAGGAGGGGAGGCTTTGGAACTCAGAACAAGGCCACAGGAAGCTTAGTATTTTCTATCTCGAGGCCAGCGCCCCCGTAACTCCTAGTATATCCCAGCCTCTGAAGTGTCTTGACTCTGAGTTCAGGCTGGTGTGGGTTCCGGCTGTGCTGTCTGCTGCCCCTTGGGACGTGCAGGAGGCACGTGGGAAACGGTGGGCCCCCCATGAAGAGCCTCTACACAACAGTTAGAATCAAGAAATTGGGAAATAGACGGCTAAAGGCTGGTTGTTTCAGTTAAAACTAAATATTTACGCACAACATTGAGATGTACACAATCATCGTTAGTGACTTTAATTTTGCTTTTATGTCCTGTTTCGCCCCAGCTCTCTGATGGCTGTGCTGCAGGACAGTGATGAAAAGCGTAGGCGGTACATAGCGGGAGGAGGAGGGACTGGATGACAAGGCTTCCCATCATCATCATCAAGGTAATGATGCTTTACCAGTACTGCACAGGACCCAAAGAAAACATTTATCTCCCATTCAAAATAATGACTCAGATAAAGATTGGTATAGATGAAAAAGCTCCCCAGAACATACTGTTGCATAAAAAAGAAAAAGGTTACATATTAGTATTTAAGTCAGAAGTCTACTCAAGCCAAATATGTAACTGTCTACAAATCTGTACTTGTGTCGAACAAAGCTATTGCTATTAGCTATGTACTTATGATGTATCAGGTACTATGCCCAGTGCTGTGCGTGTATTATATATGTAATCCTCATGTCCTTGAGGTTTAGGCACTGCAGCCATTTTGTAAGTGATTAGACACAAGAAGTCAAGAGACTTGACCCATGTCACAAAGCAATCACATAGGACGACTGGGAGCCCAACCCAGGTCTGTCTGATTCCAAGACCCACTATAGTCTATTACACACTCAAAAAGGCAGCTTTGGGAGGATTTTTGCCAACATATCTTCAGTAGCTGTCTCTAGACAACAAGATTTCTTCTTCTTGTTTTTCGATATTATTAGAAAATATTTTACAGCGAGTATGCATTATTCTTAACACCTGAAATAACAGATGTTTTAATTGGAAGGATAAATAGGAACGAAAATCATTCTATCTTCTGAACATCTCATTTTCCACCCTAAGCGGTCCAAAAGTAATATTTAATCTTCAACTAAATATGACCACAAAAAAATATATGTAGTGAATTGCCAAAATATCAATCATTGAGAGGAATTAGCATTACAGTCAATTTCTGAAACTTTTTGGATTACTCCATTAACAAAAGACCATCTGTCTCCAGACTCCTGTTCTTCCAATACATCCTACATTTATCACCAAGTATCTTCCTTCCGACTCCACTACTTTCAATGACTCCCCAGTACCTAGCAAAGTCCAAAATATCCCTTAGTTTCAAATCCACAATCAAGCCCCACACTCCTTAGACTCATCTCCTAGTACTCCCCAGGACAAAGGCTACATTCCAGTTAAATGTAGGCCTCTTGACTTCTGGACTGTTCTACCTGGAATGTCTGCTCAATGACTAATCAAAGTCCAACCATCTTCCAGGGACCAAATTGGAAAAGTCAAAACAGAAAATGAAGACCGCTCAATCGATTTTTCCTACAAAGGGATGTGCATAAGAAACATAATTACCAATACATAGAAGGCGCCATGTGAATAAGCACCAAACATTATAAAACATTTTTAAAATTTGCATAGCCAAGTGACAAAACATATTTCATAAAATTCATGACACCGTTAATTGTAAGAAATAACAAGATATGTAGCACTCTGCGAATTAAGAGGTAACTCAAATGTTGGAATTTTAATTTTCTATTTAGAGAACTCTTTTAGATTTATTTAGATATTCTGTGCATGCATAAAGAAAAGAGAAACAAAACATACTGGCCAAGATATGCAAAATAATTCTTTACAAGGTCAGAATCCAACTCTTTTGAATTGCATGCGGACTCAGTTACTGTGGTCTGTGTTTTTACACAATACCATCTATATTTCTTCATGGGTGATGCACTATTTCTTACAAGTGCTCCATTACTGTCTCCAAGATTTTCTTCCAACCAACTGACACCCAATCTCCAATTTTTGATGCGTGTGCCCCATCAAGGAATTCTGTTGCCAGCTTTCTCTCTGCCATATGGCTGAGAGCAACTGTAAGACATTTCCCAATTTCAGAGATGTACAAATGTGAAAAAAAATAGGTTTGTTTTAGAAAGGATGAAATGTGGGGCTTGACTAAAACACACAGAAAGTCACTGTTGGAGAATGTAAACAATACATATAAAATGACCAAAGAAGAGAGATCTACAAGATAAAATAGTTTTTCTCTTTTTAGTTCAACGTCAAAATCAGTATCATGGCCCAGCCCTCATTTAGCTTTTGTCACTCCCCAATCTGACCCCTTTCCTCCTCTTCTGAGTATTTCCCCTCTACTGATGTCCTCCGTGACACCAATTAGAGCTGGCAGGAAGGGAAGCAGCCTGCCTGCACATCTTCTCTCAAAGATCCCATTCTTTCTTCTCGGGGAACCTGCAGTATTCTCTTCTCGGATCAGACAAAACCTCTAGAATCTGTCTAATCTGAGCTATGGACAGAGCAGGAAACTTGTTATGAAGAGGATGGTGCCATTAAAAATAACAACTGCATACATGAGTCCGATAATTCTAATTTTTAAATAAGTGGCCATGTTTTTTAAGCCTTTTCAAATATTTTTTGTAGTGCAGTGTAAGTCACACATGGCCTCATTTTTTTTTTTTTTTTTTGTGGTACGCAGGCCTCTCATTGCTGTGGCCTCTCCCGTTGCGGAGCACAGGCTCCGGACGCGCAGGCTCAGCGGCCATGGCTCACGGGCCCAGCCGCTCCGCGGCATGTGGGATCTTCCCGGACCGGGCCACGAACCTGTGTCCCCTGCATCAGCAGGCGGACTCTCAACCACTGCACCACCAGGGAAGCCCGGCCTCATTTTTAAATTCAATTCCATAAATATTTACTCAATAGCCTAAGTGTTGAGACCCATAATGGTCTGGGGATCAAACTCCAAGGGAAATAATTTCCTCCAAACAACAAGCACTCGCTCAATATATGTGGAGAGAAAAATAAGCACACAAGGCAGAGTAAACATTACATCTGTTTTCTAGATTTAATATAAACCTTTCTGCTTTCTTTTTCTTTCTTTTTTTTTTTTAAGTTTATAAGGAAGAGTTAAAAGAACAGTGTATCAAAATGTCAACCACCTAAAAATTAAGTTGTCAGCTTTTTCTCTGTACTGCAAATTACCAAAGAATTAGGGGCTTGGTGCTAATAGAAGCTTACAACTCTAAAGTGTGCAATTTAACCAATCATTGTAAAGTCTAAAAATGCAGTTCCAAAGACATTTCAACCAAGAAAGCTGCAGTTCTGGTACCTAATTTCAACTTCTCTATTTGTGCCATTCTTCCCTTTTTCTTTTTTCCTTCCCTTTGCTTTGGAAATGTGTTTTGGGACATGGTTAAGTGAGAAGTGCGCACATACATAATACACTCATGTGAAAAAAGGACAGTCATCCAACCAAGGAGGGGGAGAGAAGACCTCTCGGGCTGTGGCCGTTCTTGGGTCTTCTTTATGAGCACGTTACATTCAATTCAGGACTCAAAACATGAAATTTGCTTTACAGCTTCAGAATTTCAGACTTCCTTTTGTAACTTATTCATCACTAATTGGGGTGCAATGTGTCTGTGATCATCTCTGCACGAGAATCCTCACTTCAGAGAATTCTAAAATGCTAAATTATAAAATAATTTGCAAATAAAGCAAAAACTTAAACAGAAATCAATTACCCCTAATCACTGCAGATTATCTTCTACACTTGCAAAACCTCTTGCTTCCCCCACCCCATTTTCTCTAATTGCCAACTGCAAACACATCACTTAAGAATAAATCGGAAAGAACACTGCCTACCCAGAAGAGACTGTATTTTGACAGACAACACATACTTTTGAAAGACAACATCAATAACCTAAACCGAGAACTTGGCAAGATATTTGGGTACAAAGGAGAGTAAGAAATATACTGACTCTTTGCATCAATATAGACTCATTACTTAAATATAATTTTTAAGTGGCCCTTTAAAAAATTACAGTATTTTCCTCAGTAAGAGGAATAGTCAATGATTTCTACTACTGCACACACACAAAAACCTCCTCTTCCCTGATCTATGAAATACACTTTCCCATGCAGGCTTAAATCCACGTCTAATTCTCCAAACAATACCTTATGGCGCAGTCCAACTTGAGAAAGGAGAGTCTCATTCATTTACCAGGCAAAGTTAAAGCCAGCAAGATGCTTCAGATGGTCTGGTTTTGCCTGCCCCACCCTTGTTTCCTTTGAGCCATCGTGATGTCACAACACCAGGCAGGGTAGTGACTTCACTGCTCCAGCCCCTGCTTCTGAGCACACAATTCTCTGAAGCCCAGGCAAATCAAATAACAGCAGAGCCCTCCAGGAGAGCCTGATGAATTCCCAAGAAACTAGCAGCTACGGAGCCTTTCGAAAGAAAGAGATGTTGCAGTGGCACCATCAAAGATCTCTCCAAATGAAGTCGTGCCAAAGAGAAATCTGAGTCATGGTTTTCAAAAGTATGTCTATATTCCATAATAAAGCTAACATTCAGAGGAAGACTGTGGTTGGATACTTGGAAGAGGCGGGGGAGGAAAGATGACCAGGGTACTCGAGGACTTAAGAAATCTCTCTCCATTATAGTCAAATTCTCATGGAAAAGAAACATATATTTATTTTTCAGCCTACTCTTGGAGTTCTATTTTACTGGAGAGGACCTGAATTCTAATTCGTGAATTTTAGGGCTTCTTAAAAAAAATCACTAACTTAAAAGATAAATATGCTTTACAACATGGAAGAGAATACACTGGACAGCATATGCCTGCCATAATCCAACAAACAGTAAATCCAGAAACGATTCACAAAGTACTGACAATATCACATCTCCTGGTACATGAAGGGCTGCCTCTCTTCTACTTGAGTGGCCCCTGGATGCATCTGACCAACTGATGTTTCAAGACCAATGTCTAGATAAAATAGGATCTGATCAAGTAAAAAAAAATCCCAGATGTATTTGAACACAATTCAAAGTTGGCCCAAGTCCAAGCACTGTGCCAGAATTGACACAAACTGCTTTTAACCTAAGTTGCATTCGTGCAGAGAAAATGATTTAAAAATTAAATGTAAACAGTTCCCTGAGACAGACCTTTGACCTCTATCTTCTCAATCCTTCACCTCAAAGGGGTTTACAAATTAAATTAAGTGGCTTCTCTTCTGCTCCTTGATAAATCATTCACAAAACATGTTCTGTACTGCCAGAATTATTTGCTTAAAATGTATTAGCTCCATAAACTGTATGCAGTAACTGGTGCATCTGGTATTTTGCTTTTCTAAACCACCAGAAAATCATAATGCAAATGAGACTATTTAATATTCAGCTATTTTATTTTCATCAATGCCTTCTGAAGTTAATAAATTAAAGTCAGCCTTCTCAATGTAGAATTTACTTCCTCTCACAAGTACTCTGTTACTCCAATTAAAATTTTAAAAGTCTGCTACCAAAATTAACATGCATTTTTTAAAAACACTGAGCCACGATACAAATCACTTCCCATTCCCCAGAGTTCACTCAAGCTTTGATGTGCTCTTTTTTAATAGGGCTTTTCTGCTTAATTTTCTGTAATTGGTGCTGCGTTCAGGGGTCCCAGATCATAAATGGATGACCATAAATTATCATTTTTGTTTCCTTGAGACATTAAAAATCAGTGTAAATCTCAAAAAGAACGTTTTCAGCACTGGATTCGATGACTCTACTGCTAGGAAAGTTAATGCTACCAGGAGAAATTACAACGCACACCTGGCCGCCCCAGGGAGCCTAAAATGGGCCAAAAAAAAAAAAAAAAAGGGACGGGCAGGATATCTGCAAAAGCAATTCCGCAAGCCTAATGTAAAAAAGCTGAAACCCCAACTTAAACACGTAATGCAAGCGCCGCATCAGCAGGACTGCCTGACCCTCTCAGGATTTCTCAGGCCGGCCTGCACGCGTAATTAATACCACATGTTCTCTTTATCTTTCTATTTGTTCTGCAACAATCTCTCCCCAACTTTAACCCTAGGCTGGAACTGGAGAAGAAACCCCTAGACAACTTTGATTCCGGAAATCTGAAAACCGAAAAGGAGAGAACGCTCTGGCGGCAAAGGACCACAGTGTCAATTTACTAGGTAACCACACCCACCGCATTGCAGAAGCCGTGAACTTGGCGGGCGGGGTGGGGGGGTGAGATGGCGGGGAGGGTTGGAGAGGAGACGGAAAAGGGGGAGGGAAAGGAGGGCGAGAGACGAGGGGGAGACCCCAGAAAGCCGGCCCCGCGGAAAGGAGCCGGGAAGCACCCGCCAGGAACTGGCTGAGACCCCGACTCCCGCGATTCCGAGCCCCGGCCCCCACCCCCCGGGCTCCCCGCCCCCAGCCGCCGCAGAGCCTCCCGCGCACACGCCTCCCGAGGCAGCGGAGCCTCGTGGGCGCCAGGTGAGCAGCACCGCCCCTGGCCCCTCGGCCCCGCAGGTGCCCCGGCCCCGAACCAACCCTTTGGGACGCTGCCCCCCTCCTCCCCGGCCGCCTGGCTGCAGCCGCCGCCGCCGTCCGGGGGCCGCCGCCCCACTTCGGGGAAGCGGACAAGTTACATAAAAGCGGCCAGCCGCTCCCGAGCGGGGATGCTTTGTGCGAGCACACCTTACCGGCCCCGCGCCGCGCCCGGCCGCGCCGAGCCTGCAGCCGCCGCGCCCAGGCCCCTCCGCCGGCCGGCCCCCGCCCCCGCCCCGGGCGGCGCCGCAATGTCGCCCCCGCGCCCCGCCCCCACCCTACCCCAAGGGGTAACTCAAAACATGGCGCCCGGGACGTGGGGGTGGGGGGGCGAGGAAACTGACAGAGCGGGGGCGTGGGGAGCCAGCCGCCCCTCTCGGCCATGGCTCGGAGGAAGGACCCCAGGCCGGAGGCCAGGGCTCAGGCTGCGCGCCGGCTCCGCGATGCTGCACCGCAGCCGGCAGAGCGAGCACGTCTCCGGGCGCGAGACGCGGCGCTCTGGCTCGGCCCGGCGGGGGTCCCCGCGGGGGTCCGGGCGGGGCGGGCGCCGGGCTCCCGCGGTTCGGGCGGACGAGCGGCGCCGGAGCCACGCGTCCACCGGGCCGCCCTGCGCCCGCCCTCGGCCCGCCCTGCGCACCTCGCGACCTCAAGACCCCCTCGGATCCCCCAGCTCCGCAGGCAGAAAAGTTACCTGGCCTGGGCCGGGGGCCCGGGCGCGCCGCGGCGTACGGACCGGGGTCGGGCGCGCGTCCTCTGGGCGCTGCGCGGAGGCTCGGGCGTGGGGAGGAAGCCGCAGACTCGGGCCGCTCGCCGCGCTCCCCGCCCCCTTTTGCAGGAGCCACGGAGGCTCCGCGGGCTGCGGCGGGGCACACGCCCAGGGACGGCGCCCGGCCAGGCTCGGCCGCGGGGGAGGGGGCGCCGCGGGACTTCAGGACCGTCGCACCGCGGCTGCCTTCTCCACCGTGGCGCAGGGTCGCGCTGGGGGACGACGCCTCCAGACCGTTGCCAATCGCGTTAGCCTTTGGATTTCCACTGCGATTTCTGCCCGGTTCTCTATCCCTCCCAGGCACCCCCGGGAGAGTGGGGGGAGGGTGTTCCTGACCTTCAGGTGAGTTATTTATTGGCTTAGGGACTGCAGGGTTTTTTTTTCTTTCCCTTTTTTGAAAGAAAAAATCAAAATTGGTGGCGTTTTGCACAGGGTGGGTACCCCAGAAACAGTAAATTAATGGAGAAGATCTGAGTTAAAGGTTGAGGGAGGAAGAGGTTTCCTGTCTTTGGGCAGCCCCCGCCTCCCCACTGTCTCCCCCTTCCCCACCCTAAACTTGCAGTTACAGGTGGTCTCCTGGGCTTCCCAGCCTAAAGAGAAGTCATTATTGATAACGCTTCCCGTTGAAATGGAGGGCAGGGTGGCGCACAACGGCTTGCGGGCAAAAGAAATTATTCCTGGTCTCTCACAGAATCTAAGCTCTAACCAAGTAACCAAGGCACATTTATTAAAATGTTAAGGGCCTCTCCATCTACTCCTAGTCACCCTTCCAGGAGCTCCCCGACTCATTTAGGGAGGGGAAAAAATGGATTTACAAAAGTATTGCATTTACTATCCAGTGCCAAAGATGTGGTGCAGAGTTAAATGGCTGTGGCAGAGCTTCTGGACCTGCTCTGTCAGTGAGGCCCCGGGAGGTGGGAAGACTTGGCCTGTGTTTCCAGGACAGGGAAGATGGCAATGGGGTGTGGGGGGGCGTATAGCACAAGGAACTCTATACTCTGTTCAATATCCTTTAATAAACCATAAAATGGAAATGAAAAAAAAGAAAGGGGAGGGGGCATTGTTCACATTTTTCAGGTTGTATAAGAGAGAAGTTTGGAAAATTGTGGTTCCTATGTTTCTGTGGAGTTTATGGATCTGTATCCTGTAGATATGCAGCTTTGAAAAATTTTTGAGGAAGAAAATGTGACTTAAGTCATGTTATAGGAAAACTATTCTGATAACACTGCAAAGACTAGAAAGGATGGGCAAATACCAGAAGCTGACAGGAGGTGACTATGGCATTGTTCCAAGTACCAGAGATAACAAAGACCTAAACTGTCTTTCAGGTGACAGATAAAGGGTCAGTTCAAATACTGGTTGCATTTGTGGATGATTACCTGTGTTAATTTCCTATCAGGGGCCACAGTGTTAGACACATATATATATACATGTATCACATCTGTACATATATGCTGGTGTGTGTTGCATATAAGATCTGTGAATAAAGAAAGTATTTTCCTTTTTTGATATGTACACTAAAGCACTTTCCTTTTTTTTATTTATGTAGATTATTTATTATAAAGGATCCATTGTTTTTATTAACTGCATAATGTTAGGAAGAAAATTCAAGGAATATTCGGATTAGGGACAGAAGTAAACCTGTAATGCCAAGCTAAACCTGATATCACATAAATCATAACACATAAATCCAAAGTAATTCTCGAAATTGTTTTCATATCAATTTATAATTCTGTTTTACATGAAGCAATATGTTTCTCTTATTTTTAAATTTATCTTTTTTTTCATTTTTTTTAACATCTTTATTGGAGTATAATTGCTTTACAATGTTGTGTTAGTTTCTGCTGTATAACAAAGTGAATCAGCTATATGTGTACATGTATCCCCATATCCCCTCCCTCTTGCATCTCCCTCCCACCGTCCCTATCCCACCCCTCTAGTTGGTCACAAAGCACTGAGCTGATCTCCCCGTAAAGCACTTTCCTTTAAAAGTGGACTTGAACAAATTGTATTGTTTACAATATACACCACATTGGCATTATCATTCGAGACAGAGATGGTTTCATATTCTCATTCATTTTATTGCTGTATTTTTGCTATTTTTTTAAAATTGAAAGCAAACTTTTCTCCTTGACTCATGAATCTTAATCTTTCTAGTGATGGAAAAAATCAGCAATAGTGTATGAATGTCTGTTTTCTTGGGAGAAAATGTTCAAATACTAAATATTATTTTTTTAAAGTTAGAAGTACCTAGCTATTTATCCTAATACTGCATAAATTCAAAATTTGGAGTAAAAACCATACTGCTTCACAGTTTAACAGTAAATGTGGGAAGCAGTTACTGTGAAACCCTTTGGGTTTGACCAAGGCTCTCCGCTATTCTTTTTTTTTTTTTTCCTAGCACACATGGAGAAAAAGAAATGTCAAATGAAAATTCATGAGTGGTGCAAAGCTACCTCGTCAGTAACTTGCTTGCATCTCTGTAAGAAACTCTCTTCCTTCTACCTTGTGAATATCATGCCAAAGCCGCTGCTAGTCATCTGTCTCCCCACAGTGCCTCACTGGGTACATTGCAAGCAAGCATTGAACACTATTTTTTTTTTTTTTTTGGCGGTACGCGGGCCTCTTACTGTTGTGGCCTCTCCCGTTGCAGAGCACAGGCTCCGGACGCGCAGGCTTAGCGGCCATGGCTCACGGGCCCAGCCGCTCCGCGGCATGTGGGATCTTCCCAGACCGGGGCACGAACCCGTGTCCCCTGCATCGGCAGGCGGACTCCCCACCACTGTGCCACCAGGGAAGCCCCTGAACACTTTTGCTAAATGAATGAATGGACGTTGAATAATGAACTAAGTTGTCACTTGACTTTGAGGGTTCCGTTTCCTCACATGTAAAATAAAGGACTATTTCCAAAATTCCTTGTGTTTCAAAAATACTAGGGTTCCATAAGAGAAAAAGACATGAACACATATTGATACCTGCTGAGTAAAAGCAATAAGGAAAAACCTACACTTTAACGCTCATCAGGAAATAAAATAACGAGCTCTTCCACATGGAAAAGAGAAGGAAAGTAACAAAATAAAGGAGAAGACAAGGTGATGATACCATTATAGTTGGATTTGCTTTGTTTCGTAAAAGACCAACGTCACCCTGCATCCTTCTCACTGTAAAAAAATAAAGCCACTGTACCCCTAGAGAACTTTTTATTCTTGTCAGTGTGAGACCCCTCATGGTGCTGTTTCAGTGGGTTACAGAATAGTAGTTCTTGGGTCAAAGGAATGCCTTTCAGACAGTCCCAGAGTGAGTGCAGATTTGGCCTGAGAACTCAGTCAGATTCCAAATTTTCTGTGTTCACACAGGAAGTACCGAAATACTCCATGAAATGTGGGGAACAATCCATGACTCCAGGCCCAGGTCTCAGGATGTCCGTTCTGGTCTCTACCACCATAACTAAGGCTTACCTTACAATAGGCTTCCTGAAATTGCTCTATTGTAGGGAAGATACATCACTGAAGGCCAGCAAGCCATCCAGAGAAAAGGGACACAGCTAACTTTAGGTAAGATAAGTGTGTAACTTCATCCCAAGCTGTAGAGACAGGATTCCCCACGAACCTCCATCCAACCACAAGCATTCACAGCATACCAACTCCTTGGTACTCACTGGTACCCTGCTACCTGATGAGCAATGATAACTCCAGGGAATTCCCTAGCAGTCCAATCATTAGGACTCCAGGTTTCCACTGCAGGGGGCACTGGTTTGATCCCTCGTTGGGGAAGTAAGATGCCGCAAGCCGCATGGCGTGGCCAAAAAAGAAAAAAGAAAAAAAAAAGATAACTGTGGCCTGACAGCCAAGGCAAAGGCAGCATTTGCCGGTTGTATTAGAGCCTCATCAACAAGATGTCAGGGTGTATTGTCAACCTCATCAACAAGACCCCGGAAGAGATGATGGAGAATCTATCAAGTGATCCCATCAGAACGTTGCCCTCCAACACGAGGACTGGGAGAACAGTGAGGCTTGACCAAACCCTACAGATGCGGCTGATCCAACAGGCATGCAGTCCTGTCGACAATCTCAGACTACCCTTCATTAAAGCATGGGGTATTTAAAAATATCTCCATATTCTTCAGTCCTTTAAGTTGACTGTTTCTCATAGTCAGTTGCCTTAGTAAAATGTTAACAACACTCGCAATAGCTAGTTGAGACTTATTCTATGCTCAGGATAATGTCAGGCACCTGAATTGCATATCAAGTCCTTGAAATGAGGACACAAAGTCTTTAGCCACGGCGTTACCAGGGACCATAAATAAGGGAAATACAGGGATGAATGCATAATTCAAAAGCAACAAGCTTATTCTTCTGAAATAAAAATTCATTTGAGAGTTTCTAGGTTCTAAGAATAGTGTCAAGTTAACAGCTCATCAAAGCTTCCAGATGCTTCCTTCATTCCAAGTTTGTATACATCGTTTCAGGGGTCTGCATACATGCAGAGCACAGATGCAAAATGAAATTTTAAAATGCCAATAAGTACAAATGCACCACAAAATATATGACAACATGTACATATGAGAGGAAGTACATATGATGTACTTCCCTCTGCTAGTACATCATTAAAAAAATCGTTCCCCACAGATTCAGAGCTCTTTTCTACCATTTTTGTTAAGATATGGAACAGATTCAGTGCCTTCAAAAAATCAAAACAATCTTAATGGAAAATAAAATGATTTATATGCAAATCAAAACTACAGTGAGGTATCACCTCACACTGGTCAGAACAGCCATCATCAAAAAGTCTACAAACAATAAATGCTGGAGAGGGTGTGGAGAAAAGGGAACCCTCCTAAAGTGTTGGCTGGAGTGTATAACCACTAGGGAGAACAGTATGGAGGTTCCTTAAAAAACTAAAAATAGAACTACCGTGTGATCCAGCAGTCCCACTCCTGAGCATATATCCAGAGAAAACCATAATCTGAAAGGATACATGTACCCCAGTGTTCACTGCACTGTTTACAATAGCCAAGACAGGGAAGCAACCTAAATGTCCATTGACAGAGGAATGGACAAAGATGATGTGGTATATATATATATATATGTATATGTATATATATACAATGGAATATTACTCAGCCATAAAAAAGAATGAAATAATGCCATTTGCAGCAACATGGATGGACCTAGAGATTATCATACTAAGTGAAGTAAGTCAGACAGAGAAAGACAAATATATGATATCACACATATGGAATCTAAAAAAAATGATACAAATGAACTTATTTACAAAACAGAAATAGACTCATGCACATAGGAAACAAATGTATGGTTATCACAGGAAATGAGGGGGGGAGGGATAAATTAGGAGTTTGGGATTAACATATACACACTACTATATATAAAATAGATGATCAAGAAGGACTTACTGTACAGTGCAGGGAACTCTACTCAATATTCTGTAATAACCTATAGGGAAAAAGAATCTGAAAAAGAATGGATATATGTATAGGTATAACTGAATCACTTAGCTGTACACCTGAAACTAACAAAACACTGTAAATCAACTGTACTCCAATATAAAATTAAATTAGAAAAATAAAAAATCATTCCTATTCATCAAAATTCCATATTTGCCCCCTTCCTGTCTTTGTACTCTTGTAAAAATATTAGCCAAAAAGATGGGACTAATATATATCATGTAAGTTTCATTGCATTAAAATATACCCTTATTAAATAAGTTTTTACTTTCTCCATTTGTAGTAAATTTTAGAAATCTCACCCTTTTAAATAGAATAATTTCTGGGGAATTCCCTAGTGGTCCAGTGGTTAGGACTTCTTGCTCTCACTGCCAAGGGCCTAGGTTCGATCCCTGGTCAGGGAACTAAGATCCCACATGCTGCATGGCACAGCCAAAAAATAAAAATAAAAATAAAAAAATAGAATAATTTCTAACAATAAAATTTTAAGGGTTATTCTAATCCCCAGTTCTTTACGCTGAATAACTCTATTCTCTTCCCCTTAAGTAAAAATAAAGAAGATTTTATATTTGGGCATTTTGTATATAGTGGCAAAATATAAGTAATGGAAGTTGGTAACCTGTAATATTAGGAAATTCAACTCCTAAGTGATTCACCATCTGAGACCATATTGATACCCCAAACAGATGATCACTGCTGAATGATGCCAAGACCATTAACATTTTAATCACTTCCCCCCAAAAGACATAAAATAAATGCCAGCAAGCCCCTCAGTCTCCTGTAAAGTTGTAAATAATCCTAACTAGCTATTTCATCCTAACAGCAATCAACAAGAATGAACCGAGGAAGAAAAAAATGGTAATAAGACACATTCAGATGTCTGGTTTATTAACTTGTTGACTCTGTCTCCAGATTTATATTCTCTTTAGGCAAACATGCCATAGTTAACTTTGTAACTGAAGAAACATGCAGCTATGACTACTCCAAGAAAAATGTCAGCTTTGCTGCTCGATTTGATTCCTGTTTTCCAGGACTTTTATTTGCTATGTCCAATGTCTCCCTGTGTATGCATACTTAACAGTGTGGGTACAACCTGAAAATAGTCCACAGCTTCCAGAATGTTCTGGGAATCAATGAAAACATCATTAGACTATCTTTGCCCCTTGAAATAAATTTGGTGCTTAATAGGTCAAAGCCATCTTAAAGAAAGCTTCTGCTATTGACTCTCTCCTGTTCAAAATGTTTATCAGGCACTTGTCAGAACATCAAAAAAGGGCTTATTTGCAAATGATAGAAATCTGAGAAGGGCGCCAGAGTTTCTCAATCCAGGGGGTTTGTGAAGAGTTTAAGTTTTATATTTGCGTGTCAACAATAATCTTGGAAAGCAGTAAAAGTACCACTTATATCAGAATCCCTCGGAGTACTTGTTAATAATGTTGATTCCTGGGTCCAGCCCCTGGAATAAGCAAACCAGAACCTCTGGGGTGAGATCCAGGGAGCAGGCATTTTTAACAAGCTCCCCAGGTGATTCAAAATCTCACTTGGTTTTGAGAACCACTGATCTAGGTGACCAGGGTACAGCAATAATGACACAGGTCAAAAAGTTGGTGTATTGTTCACACCAATGTTTCACAAAAGGTGGGACACAGAAAAGTGAGAGGACAGCCTCGTTCAGCCACGTGGGTGAGCGGAACTGGAGGGAGCCTACACTATGGCAGTCAGCACACATTTTGCCAGAAGAGTTATGGTTTGGATCCTGTCGTTGTATGCATCAATTTGCAACAGCGGTTCATTTGCAGTAAGTATAGTAATAAATAACAATGAAAGATTGTTCTGTACCCAGTTCCAGCAATAATTGGATTTGATGCCCATTTATCCAAGATTGCAATAACACTACAACTCTGACCTTAATTTCCAAGTACACAGAACATCTTGAAAAAGTTGCCAAGAGATGTCTCATTAAAATGGTAAATGGAAAACGAATTGCTGGCAGTTTAAGTTTGAGATTTGACTTTCCCAAACCCAGCAAATGGAAACCTTAAGTTATTCATACCTTTTGCTATAACATACATATACAGACAGGCATACCCTGTGCTGATTAGTGAAAGCAAGTGAACCAAATTCAAGAAATCGACCAGAGGCTACATCTTTCTACCCTTAAGTACAACGTGAGGGATTTTATTTCGGAAAAACAAGATCATTAATCCCATTAGTAGGTTGTTACTTTATAAGTCTTGTATTTTTCATATCATTTGTAAGGTTAGTTTGGTTTTACAGTTGATGAGAACTACAGCATGATGAATTTAAATCTAGTTTTATATCTGTATATATTTAAGTAACAAAAATAATATAAGGTAATATGGGAGGCATCAGAAATATTTTCTTTCATTAAAGCGATGTTAAAGAATGAGATTTCATGGGCCTGGTGGCGCAGTGGTTGAGAGTCTGCCTGCCGATGCAGAGGACGCGGGTTCGTGCCCCGGTCCGGGAGGATCCTACGTGCCGCGGAGCGGCTGGGCCCGTGAGCCATGGCCGCTGAGCCTGTGCGTCCGGAGCCTGTGCTCCGCAACGGGAGAGGCCACAACAGTGAGAGGCCTGCGTACCACACACACACACACACACACACACAAAGAATGAGATTTCATCTCAATAAAAGATAATACTAATATGGACCAGCTGTCTTATGAGCAGTGGGCTCTCTAGCTAGAAGGATCAAGGGGACACCACATGACATCTGTCAGTAATGCCCCTGAAGAGATTCCTCTTACAGATGGGCAGTTGGGCAAGAGCATATTTAAAGTCCTGTCCATCCCTGAGATCAAATTGTTTTCCACGTGTTTGCCATCCAGGAACTGGGGCTTGCCCACTATTTTTCATTGTTTAGGTAGCAACTCGGATCTTGACTTCATTAAGATATACTGAGATATATATAAACACATACGTGTGTGTGTATACATATTATGGAATAGCCTACAAAACTTTTCCATTATACGTTGAGGTTAATCTGCCATTGGTTCATTACTTTTTCTCCATGAATCTGAAGATAATTTCCGTGACCAGTTCCCTTCCTACATGACCTCTCTGATCCATCATCTCTAACCCACTTGTCCCATCCTTGCTCATCAGACTTTTATCTCTGAGTTAGGTTTCATTACATTGCATCCAGTGGGTGGGCACAATATTGTACGAGTCAAGGTCTAAAGATTCTAAACAGGAAACCATTATATTTCTAAGCCCTTTTCTGAAATGTTCCCAGGTGTTCCACTGCCCATTCCCAAACTATTCCACTCTTCAACAAAATCAAGCAGGCACACACTTGCCACACCACATATGTGTTCAAGAATGCCATTATGGCTTGATGAACAGAGTACTGAATGATGTCTTAAAATTGTGGTTGGGAGTGCAGAGACCTAACCACTGAGCTGCCAGGGAATCCCCCAATTTAAGCTTTTCTTGATACCAATATCCATTGAAATATTCCTTCCATTTTATGTCTTACTAGAATAGAGCCGTGGTTTCAACCATGGCAGTGCATCAGAAGAATCACGTAGGGGAGATTTAAAAAATAGCAACTGAAGTTCATTATCATGGTGGCGTGATGGATACATGTGGGCTTATTATTATAATTCTCTGTACTCTGTGTACATTTGAAATATTTCATAATAAAAAGTTTAAATTTAAAAATATTTTTAGGGCTTCCCTGGTGGCGCAGTGGTTGAGAATCCGCCTGCCGATGCAGGAGACACGGGTTCGTGCCCTGGTCCGGGAAGATCCCACATGCCGCGGAGCGGCTGGGCCTGTGAACCATGGCCGCCGAGCCTGCGCGTCCGCAGCCTGTGCTCCGCAATGGGAGAGGCCACAATAGTGAGAGGCCCGCATACTGAAAAAAAAAAAAAAAAAAAATTTTTTTTAAATAACTGATGCTTGAGATCTACCCGAAACCAATTAGATCAGAACCTCTGAAGAATGAAGGGCAGGCATCAATATTGACATTACCCAAGTGGTTTTTAAGGGTAGGCAGAGTTGAGAAACAAGAACAAGAGAAGACTGAAGCACAAAATTAAGTTGAATATTAAGAATTCCTCAAAAGGACGCCATAAAAATAAAAATTCATGGCAGTTTATATCTGTTTATACCTTCAAGCAGAAGCCACTGGATTAAACATGCATGTACCTATTTGTCCTCTGTGAAGCTAGTTGCTTTTTGAACACATCTTCAGTTTCCTCGGCAGTGCCTGCCATCAGATTTGTTGATACTCACACTCTTTAGGGGAAACTTATTACTGTAGCTGGCTGCCCGTTTCATAGTAATGTGTCAATAAAATGCTGGCATATTTAACAACAGGCATAAAGAACTCATAACAGTAAATACCATGACTAGAATCTCAACAACTCTCAAACACCCCAAAGGAAAAAAAGCGTCATTCAGTTTTATTCCAAGTTCCTCTGTGAAGTAGATAAAATAGACTTACACACTCATGAGTATCTTAGGTGGTGGATGATAGAAGATTCCAGCATGTAATCAGAGGGGTCTAGTAGG
This sequence comes from Kogia breviceps, assembly GCF_026419965.1. Taxonomy (NCBI): domain Eukaryota; kingdom Metazoa; phylum Chordata; class Mammalia; order Artiodactyla; family Physeteridae; genus Kogia; species Kogia breviceps. The sequence continues at coordinate 57,373,776 of NC_081324.1, forward strand.
GAATCATGTCTAAATAAATATAATCTTAACATTTTATGAATTGGAGCTAGCGATTTCCCCCAGGGGTGTTTAGGCATTGGGGTTCAACATCATGGTGCCTAGCCCAGGGATCACTATTTTTACTAAGAGCCAAAATTTATGGAGCATTTACCTTGTGCAAGGAACTGTTTTACAAGCTAGTCTATGAGAAGAATACCTTGTTTCACCATCATGAGAAGCTTATGAGATAGATCCTATGATTGCCCTTATTTGACAGAAGGGGTTTGAAATGAGGCAAAAGCAGGTTCAACAATGTGTTCAAGGACACATGGCCATGACCAGTAGAGCCAGGATACAAACCTGGGTGGTCTGACTCCCAAGCCAGACCCAAAAGCCTTCTACCTCTACAGTCAAATGTACGTAGACGCACACACACACACACACATATTTGGTTAAATCTCATGAAATCGGCAATCTTCAACTGTTTTTTGACTTTCAAAAACAGTAACTTTACAGTAATGTATGCAATGAGAAGAAACTGCATTAGCTATGAAGGCAGAGAAGCATGGGGTTAAGGAATGACTATTTCTACTACCATGGTCATATTGGAGAACAGGAAAAGTCTGCTGAAAGTCTCTAAGAACATGAATACAGAAAGAATACTCTGGTTGTTTTCAGTCTAAGACGATTCTAAAAGAACTTAAGGCAAATGCTAGTAAAATAATTATTACTAACTTTTCTTTAATACCTACCATGTGCCCACACTGTTTTAAGTGCTTTATATCTCTATTCCTCACAGTTCTGTGAGGCAGGAACTCTTATGATCCACATTCTAGAGATGATAAAACCAAGGCCACTGAGCAGCTAAGTCACTTGTCCTGGTCACACTTTGGGAAGTCGTGGACCTGGCAATTTTATTTTGGAGGCTGTGCTCTTAACCACAATGCTTAGTTGTTCCTACAGAATTCCATCAGTTCAGCTGGAATTTCCTCTACATAAAGGGAAATATCAAATTTAAAAGCTATACCCCACATGGAATCCATGTATACAGATGGATCTATTTTACTAAGAAGAGCATTCTACTACTATTTCGAGTTTGAGAAAAAGGCCAAAGGGGAATGCTCTAATCCATGAGTGAATTTTAGGGGCTCTACCCTCAAAATCTATCCAGAATCCCACCACACCCACTGCTAGCACTCTGGGGCAAGCCATCACCATCCCTCTCTGGGTTCCTGCAAGAGTGTCATCACATCTCCCTCTTCTGCCTCCCTGGGACCTTTGTCATTCTCCAAACAGAAGATACTGTGATCTTAGTGAAACAAGCCAGATCACATCACTCATATCCAAAGCCCCAAAGGCCTCTCTACTGTACCCTCTGCCCTCACTGTTCTGGCCTCTTCTACCAACCACACTTCCAGTGCCTCGCTCACTCTCACCTCCTTGTAGATCCTCAAAACAAGCCAGACACAGCCCACCCTCGGCTCCTCTCTCTGCTATGCTGACATCTCATCTCCTCCATGTCTGATCACGTGCCACCTCCTCAAAGAGCCCCTGCAGACCTGATTATAAACGGACCCAGCTAACCCAGCACTCCCACCCTACGCTACTTAAAAAACAAAAAACCTAACATATCCAGCATTTCCTTACTGATTATGTTTACTGTCTGTCCCCTGACATTCTCAGTGTGAGTCCCACAAAGGCAGGGGTTCTGGGGTCCTATTCACTGGGTGTCCCAGCCGCAGAGAACACTGCCTGGTGGAGGGAAGGCTTTCAATATGTGTTTACTGAACGGAAGAATGAAGAAAGGAGCAAGGAGTATAAAAGATGGGACTCTGGGGAGAAGAGTGATTAGAGGGGCAGAATCACAGAGTTAGGTTGCTCAGGATTGGGACTGGACACCAGAAGGAAGAGATCCAGAAGGAAAAAACTAAATATAAGGAGGAATGAGTCTATGGTCAAAATGTGTGCAGAGTTATATGCAGCATGCCTCCTCCAGATCCACTAGTGGAGCTGATTTGGGCAGTCTCCCAACCACCCTAAAAGATGCCCCATCCTCACTCCAAACCAACACAGAGGATACCAGCAGGATGCATCTCTTGCCACATCCTCAGAGAAGAAAATAAAGAATGGTGTAGCCACCTCCCCAAATGCCACTTAACCTCAGGGGGGATTTAATGGTCACTTGTCTTCTCGGGACAAAGGAAAATATCACAAGGTCCAGGTAGGACCCTCCTCACTCATCTCCACAAACAACGGAAATGACCACTGCACTGGGAGTGGTCACATCAGCTGGAGCCGGAGTGACCAGGCTAGTATTGTTTTTCATATCAGTGGTTGCCATGGTGATATTTTATAAAGATGTAGCAGTGATCAGGCAGTGAATACTTTTAAGAGGCTGCTGGAGGAAAAGAAGTTGCAGTCCACCCTCCGTCTTCACAAATCACTCTCATCCCACTTGCTCCCAATAAATGGCTCAATTCTTTTGATTGCACTTGGCATGCCCATGAAAGATGAGTCTTAGATGCTGTAATTTCAGGCTTGAAGCCTGTACTGTGTTTTTCTACTTGGCCTGCATTATGGTCTTATTCAGTGACTCACAGCACCTTTTGACCTTTTCAAAATGACCTCCAGATCATTCCCTGATCTGCCAATAATGTCCCCTAATCCCCAGCCTCTTCCTCCCCCAGGGCACCCAAGTTCTAAGACCTCTCGACCCCTTTGGAAGAAGCGTCTTTGTGTATCACCATTGCCAAGTTTATGCCACAGCCATACTTTAAACAAATCTTAGGAGACAGAATATCTTCAACACTCCCTCCCCTGCTCCATGATTAGATTGCAAGCTCTGTGAATGAAGCAGGTATCTCTTTCTCATAGCTGTACTTCCCAGTATGGGTATCATGTCACATTAACCCTAAATAAAAACCCTGAAATAACTCCTAGCACCAGGTACTAGAGGGCTCAGTGAATGACCCCACTGTCTCCAGTCATGCAAGTTAGAAACCCAGGTGTCTTCCTGGCACCTTACTCCATCAGCTCCTTTACCAGCTCTATCACCAAGTCCTTTGCATTTTACCTTAATCTCCTGGATCTGTGCACATCTCCCCTCCGCACCCTCCATCCTGTAATAGTCCCTTCTCGGGTCTCCAATTTCCCCCGACAAGAGTGAGCTCTCAGAGACATAAGTGGGATGCTTAGAACATCTGCATCTCAATGTTCTGAGGGCAGGGACAACTCCTTCTAACGCAGCCTCAATGCCCTGAGTTCTCGCCGGGTCAGACTGGCCCCTTTCCATTCCAACTTCCATAACTGGGTCACACACCCTTGTTAAGGGCTCCAGAAGTACCACCATGGCAACTGTGCATTGTGGTATAACTGTCTGATGAACCACCATCTCCCGTCACTAGAATCGAATCCCAGGGCTGCTGCTCACCACTGTGTCCCCACCGTGCACACTGCCTGGCACGTCAGAGACACTCAGTGAACATTTACGACAAATGAACGTCACGAGACTGTCGTCATTGGAGACGGCACGGTCCACGATGGTTAGGTGTCTGCCTGCACAGGTCGCAGTGAGGGGCTCACTACTTCTGGATACAAAGGAAAAGCAAATGCATAGACCCAGACTCATCGAGGCCTTTAGGATCTTGCACACTTAAGTAAGGCTCACAGCGGGCACTCAAATATCTATCCATATCATTTGCAGGCAGGGACTGAGCAGGAACCAAAACCTTGCCATTTCTCCCAGCGGTGTGGCGGGAGTAGGAACATTTGGCACCTGAAATGCTGTCCCTACGGTGGGGAGGATGACGCAATTCTTCCTCCGCCCGAAGCATCAGCCTCTGAGCTTCGCCACTGATTCACGCTCACTGTCTGCATTTCAGTGATCAATCCAGTTAGAGGAATTAAAGGGCAGGCAAAGAGGAGCCATCGGTACAGCCATCGGGGATGGACTGCGGGGAAGCCTGGCAGACACCAAGTCTCTCCATCTGTCCCTGGCCCTGTGTGCTGGACAGAGCATCGGGCCTGGAGTCAGTCCACTGGCTCCTCCATGAACCTGCGTCCCTGACCTTGGCCTGGGCCGTGTTGCTTCATCTCCTTGTATCTGCTTTCTCATTTCTAAACTGAGTGACTAACCTGCTTCAAGGACCGTCGAGAGGACTGAATGAAATAATGTAGAAAGCACTTAGCTCTAAGTTCATATAATGGTGGTGGCATTATATGCAGTTATGAGGGCAGCTCACAATAATACCTGTGGGCCACCCTGCCTCGGCCAGTGCATCCAGGAGGCCCCTGAGGTCTCCCCACCTCCGTCTCACCTCAGTGGGCTCCAAGATGCAGAGCAGGGTACCCCTGGAGAACCCGCCTGCTTGACAAGGTGAAGGAGGATGGCTCTCGACCTTCAGAACGTGTGTTGAACTCATCAATCCAGTTCACAGAGGAGCTGGGAAGAAGCAGCCGGGAGCCCTTAACAGCTAATCTGACTTGGTTATGTTGCCCGATGGAGAGGGGTAAGTGCGGGAATCACATCTGCTTGGAGCTAAGTGCTTATATATTAACATGTGCGCTGCTCCTAATAAGATTTTTTTCCCCCAGTCTTGCCGCCATTGCTGAAAGCATTTTTAAAGCACTTATCTGACAAGTTCTCAAGAGCACCTACCTCAGTGTTTGGGAACCCCATCAAAAACTGCAAATACTCATGTTGTTGAAGATGGATTTTTTTTTTTTTTTAAGGAGGCAAAATGATTTAGCACCGGGCTAATGAATAAAGGGGTCAACTGGGATCAGAACCATTGGCCCTCAAAAAAAGGAAAAGAAAGACACAAAACCCTGAGTTTTAACTATAAACACTTTCAACTGAGTTTTTAGAAGAGGTTAATGTGCTAGTTTGGAGGGGAGTTCAAAAAGCAGTTCCAAAAAGACTTTGATCCACAGAACCATCTCCACTCACAAAAAGAACTCTCATTTATTGAGAGCTAGTTATCTGCCAGGCACTTGGTAAGTATTTTACAATACACTCTATTACTTAAGATTCAGAAAACCCCTAAATCTATATTATACCATTTTTCGTTTAAAGCTTTTTATTTTATATTGGAATATAGCCAATTAACAATGTTGTGATAGTTTCAGGTACACAGCAAAGCGACTCAGCCATACATATACATGTATCCATTCTACCTCAAACTCTCCTCCCGTCCAGGCTGCCATATAACATTGAGCGGAGTTCCCTGTGCTACACAGTAGGTCCTTGTTGGTTATCCGTTTTAAATATAGCAGTGTGTACATACCATCTTACAGCTGAGAGGTTCAGCACCTGCCCAAGGTCACAACCAGGTAAATGGTAGAACTGCACTTGTCTGCAGAGAGGTGTTTACTCAAATCCCTCTCTCCTCTCCAAGAAGAGAGCGTTCCTTTGAATGAATGCACTCTGATATATTTGTAAAAATGTTTTTTAAAATCATAGAGTGGTCAAGCTTTTTAAATCCATGCCAAGACAGAACCCTGCAATAAACATGCAGGATTAATGGAACCTAGGGCCTAAACCACTTGGAACAGGGCTTTGCAAGTGGACAGAAATCCTCTGAGACCCTTTCAAACGGGAAGCAGAAATGAACCTAAGAAAAACCCGGAAATGGGTAACAGGGAATGGCATGTGTATCCAGGTACCATTATGCTTACGTGGAGCGTTTAAGCTGGTAGTATGGAGAATAATTATGTATTAGATTTAATTATATAGAAGCTGCACAGTCTAGGTGTTAAGAGCTGAGTTTAAACTTGGCTCTGGAATCTCCAGGCTGTGCACTAAATTATCCTTCAAGGCCTCAGTGTCTTTGATGCCAAGTGGGAATGACCACGTCACCCTCTTCCTGAGATTGCTTGAGAATCAAATATGTCAAGTGTACCTAGCACATAGGAAGCCCACTGTAAATGTTAGCTGTGATCATTCACATTGATGTACACATACATTCATTTTCCCCAAGGGTCATTATCTGGCAGAGGGCACCACAGGACAGACATTTATATTCTACAAGTATACTTCGTTTTTGACAGTGGTGCTTTGATTCAATTAGACTATACATCATGTCAGAGTTTTTTGAACTTTAGGAGAATTTTCCTTGCCAACATTACACAGTGTCTGAAATTAATTAAATGATAGTTGCTAAAGTGAAAAGTTTCCAGGACCCGTTTCTGTAGAATACCTCAAAAAAGAAAAATTTGGCATGCACTCCTTATGAAGATGAATATACATTTCTTTTTTCCTGCGGAGGACTTTGTGATCTTCAAAATATTTGGCTACAGTTTTATTTTTATGAAGTTGAGGCAGCCACAGTTACTCCAAAGTTGGAGATCAATAGACTAGATGATGATGTTTTCTACCATGAAGTGTTCTCATATTATGAAGTCTGAACTTTTAACAGTCCTATTTTCAAATTAATGGAGAAGAAAAATTTCCCTGGGTTCCTAATTTAGAACACTGATTTTATGCAAAGAGAGAGAGAGAGAGACAAAGTTATGGGTACCTGGAGTATCTAGCTCGACTAGAGGAAGTCCCTGCTTCCATCAGAGCCCTGCTTCTTCCCCCATCTTAGGACACCAGGAAAATATTATATTGGGGCCACCTGTGAACTCCTAGCTAACTCAACCTCCACCAGAGATAGGACCCCAAAAGCAAAGCTTCATAGCAGCCATGCAAAAAACATCAATTCAGTGGAAGTAAAATAATACAGTTTATCCATTCTTCAAATGCATCGTGGATGAAACAGACTTCCGTCCAGTTACCTGGAAAGCCAACCACTACAACATTCTTTCTATGGGAAATTGTCTTCTGAGTTCCAAATAATCAATCTACAAATGAACTTATGGCTCTAAGTGTTTATAAATTCACGGTTATTTGGTTTAATTTGAAACCTCCTTGCAGTTCATACCAATCATGCAATATTTACTTGGTTCCTTCTCTAGAAAAACCAATGAAGACTAAACACAATTATTGACAGTTTAATTACTATCTCAGATTCTTGGTACGTGATCTAAATGAAATATGAAATATGAAATGAAATATTTTTCACCAACCACATAATTAACAGTTTTTCTAGTGAGACGAGAGAAAATTCATTATACTGCACCTATATCATGACATTAGTTATTATACTCAAAATTTCACCTTTATGCATGCTAAAACACGAACATGTTATTTAGCCTACCTCTACACGTAGGCTATTTTTTCTTTTCCATCTTATTTTGATCTTTGTCTCAAACACTATGATACCATCCAGACATGAAAATATATGCACCTCCACTGACTGTCCCCAAGATGCTCCTGTCCCTACAAATCCTCTCAAAATCTTGTGTTCTCCTGCAACTCTAAGTTACAGAAATGCTGAAAGTAATCTAAGGTGTTTGTATAAAAGGGTAACATAAAAATGGAGGTAGTACAAGAGCTGATTAAAGCTGAACCTAAAATTAGGTGGGTTCCCTTGATTAACTGCATAGCAAGTGTCTGATGAGTGATGGACGGGGGACAGCCACAGTCTACATTAACTAGGAATGAAGAACTCTCATCCCTAGCTTAAAATTAATTTTTAAGAAAAAGCTCCCCAGGGAAGCATTTAGAAAGACGAAACAATTTGGGCAGCACAATCTGCCTGATAAGAGTAACTTTTTAATTTTAACTTTTTCAAACTTAATTCAGGAGACAACGGGTTACTGAACTAAGTCAAAGCCTCAGGTAAAGTACAAGTTCATCTAAATACGGGAATTAAAAGTTCCTAACAGCAGATCCTAAAAGTTCTAGACAACGCTGCAGGATACCCCACTGCACCATTCTGAAAGTCTACATTTGTTTGGGCACATTGATCAGGAAGGAGAACATTTGCACGTTTACTGAAAGGAAATTGAATGGTAGGCCTTGTTATGTGACTTGAATGTTACATTCCATACTTTATAGAGTAATTTCCATGACTTTATATTGGGGGAAAAGAACAAAGAACGTATTATCTTCTGTGGTTTTCTTATGGCCGTAAGAGGTAAATCCTTCATAGGAGGCAATCATTGGGCTTAATGAGGTGTCCAATGAGAAATTTTAATTTTCAAGTAGGATACATAGTTGTAATTAACGTAAAAAATGTGCTTCATTTGCTGAGCCTGGAGCATTCTTAGGGCTTTATGGTAAGAAAGTGCTAAAAAATAAAGTTGGGGGGCATATGGAAGGGACACAGGATCTCCTAATGGCCAAGACTGGAACAATCTGAGCCAAAAAAAATAAATAAATAAGAATAGTATTGGATTATAACCCAAAGAATCAAGTAAATATGCACGAGTCTGTACTATTATTAAAAAATGACCGAATAAATACATGAAAGTAGAAGAAACAACTCTTACAGAAGAATTCCAACTAATAATTGTAGGCTGAATGAAGGAAATAGAAAAATGACCATTAGAAAACTACAGGAATAATGGTTCCAGGCAGGATCTATTGATGAATGCTAAATTAGGGGGTAAAAATATAAGTTGCCTAGTTTCAAAGTATCTCTCCACATATATTTCTTAACTACAAAAGGATACCGTTACCCTCACAGTCAGAACCACCTTCACCAACTGATGAAAGTTAACATCATCAATAATAAGAAGTTAACACAGAGGTCACAGGCCCCCTGACATGATGCCCTGAGAGGTCACATCACCTATACAGGTTCTTCTCCTAAATGCATAACCTCAGTCTAATCATGGGAACACATGAGACAAAGCCAAATGGAAGGACATTCTACAAAATATCTAGAGTTAGTCTTTCAATGTACCAAGGCCATGACAGACAAGATGAGAGGAGATGAAGGATGATTAAGTCAACTAATGTGCAAAGTGGGATCCTGAATGGATCCTGGAACAGAGAAAGGACATCAGTGGAAAACTGTGAAATCTGAACAGTCTGTAGTTTCTAGTATGGTACCCATGTCTTAGTTTCGATTATTGTACTATTTTTATGTCAGCTGTTATCATCAGGGGTAGCTGGGTGTGGGATATACAGGAACTTTCTTATTATTTTTACAGCTCCTCTGTTATATCTAAAATTATTTCAAAATAAGAGTGAAACAACAAAAGAGTTGGGCTTCCCTGGTGGCGCAGTGGTTGAGAGTCCGCCTGCCGATGCAGGAGACACGGGTTCGTGCCCCAGTCCGGGAAGATCCCACATGCCGCGGAGCGGCTGGGCCCGTGAGCCATGGCCGCTGAGCCTGCGCGTCCGGAGCCTTTGCTCCGCAACGGGAGAGGCCACAACAGTGAGAGGCCCGCGTACAAAAAAAAAAAAAAAAGAAAAAAAAAAGTTAAAAATGTTGCTTAGCTGCTCTGTTTACAAACTGAATTGTTTCTTGAAGGATGAACAGGAGTTAAACAGTGAAAACGGGGATCGTCACTAGCTTAGATAAAAGAAGAATCAGTCATATAACCCACTTCCGTTCCTCCCTCAACCAGTTATGAGCTGTGTGACCTTGGGCAAGTCACTGAGTCTCTCTAAGGCTCAGTTTCTTCATCAACAGACGGGACAAATCAGGGTACCTACGTCATAGAGCTAGAAAGATGATTAAATGAAACAAGCCATGCCCGGTACATCGCAGGGACCCAATCAATGTTGACTGTGGTGATGGTGATGACGGAGACAACACTGACAGTGGCGATGATGAACAGCCTGTCTCTGACTGGCCACCCTGTGATATCCCATCCCCGTCACTCAGCCACAGAAGTCCCCAAAAAGCTCTTGTCTGCACACCACCACTTCGGGGCCTGTCAGAGCCCCCTGGCACCTTCCCAGCCCTGTTTCTATGCAGTTTTCTTCAGATGTTTTTATTGAGCACTTACTATGTGACTTAGTACTACTTGGTACTTAGCAAGGACAAAGAGAGCCGGTCTTTGAGGGGAGAAATAGACTTGTGACTTGTCCAGTGGGAGAACAGACATGTGAACAAATCCTTTCACTTCACTTGGGGATGCTCAGCTGGAGATAAGCCAAGGTGCTATGAGAACACCCAGCCCAGCCTGAGCTGAGTTTAGACAGAAGAAGGATGGGATGAGGATGGGGAATGGCATTCCAGGCAGAAGGAACAACTGAATTAAAAAAGACACAGGATCTTTGAAACAGGAGTATGGGGAACTCTGTGAGAAGGGAGGATGGGAAAAAACTGAACAGAGGCAGGTAAGGCCGAGGTGATTGATGCTTCTGTATATTAAGGTAAGTCCTTGAATTTTACCTTTGGGTGATGGGTGGTAGTCAGGGGAGCAACGTGATTAGATGCATAGTTTGTTTTTTTGTTTGTTTTTTTTTTGCAGTACGCGGGCCTCTCACTGTTGTGGCCTCTCCCGTTGCGGAGCACAGGCTCCAGACGCGCAGGCTCAGCAGCCATGGCTCACGGGCCCAGCCGCTCCACGGCATGTGGGATCTTCCCAGACCGGGGCACGAACCCGTGTCTCCTGCATCGGCAGGCGGACTCTCAACCACTGCGCGAACAGGGAAGCCCCAACTCATAATATTAATAAATGAGTTGTTGTCATTGTTATATTAAGTTATTATTAGGGCACTAATAGTAGGGATGGGAAAAATGAGATGGATTGAGAAATATACAGAAGACAAAACTGACAGGACTTGATGTCCCATTTCTTGACACAGTTTCCACCCAAGACCCAAGTTTTGACTGAATTAACTGTCTGTCTATGAAAGGAGGGGTCTGTGATGAATCTAGGTGTCTAGCTTAGGTGACTATGGTTGGTGGTGGTGCCATTTATTGATAAAGAAATGGGGTGAAGAAATATGTTGTTGGGGGAGATGGGAAAGCATGTGAGATGAATGATCAATTTTGTTGTGTCCATGTTGAATCTGAGTTGCGTGCGAGGTATTGAGCTCATATTTCTGACGGTCAATAAAATATTTGCTTGAAGATCAGGGGATATTAGGATCACAGAGGCAACATGGATAAAAATAAGGAGTTGGGCCAAAGATAGAACACTTGGGGTCACTTACGGTCAGGGGCTGGGTATGAGAGAGGATGTCTGTGAGGAAGACCAGGAGGAAACTGTCAGGGAGAGACTACGTAGAGCTAGTTATGTCATCCACAAAAATAGGGATTGAGATGAGTCCACTGGATTTAAAATACAGGCGTCACAAGTGGCCTTGCCAGAGCAATTTCTCCTGACTTTGGGGGATAAATAATTCAGTGGCTTGAAAAGAAAGAAAGAAATGCAGACATTTAAATATCAATAAACTTGGCTAACAAGAATTGCTAACTCATTGACATCTTACAGGGGAAGACACGGCTCTGGATCTTTTGCACGCATTAGTTCATATGATTCTCTCTGTAACTCTATCATGTAGCTACTGTCATTACTGCCATTTTAGATATGAGGAAGTAGGTAAGGTAAGGAGAGAGACAGTTGCTAGTAAGAAATGGATCAAGGAAAGGGGTTGATAAGGATGAGATAGACTTGAACGTGATCATACCTCAAGGGGAGAGAACCACAGAAGAGAGGGTGGAATAATGGAGCAGGTGGTGGGTCCCTGGGCAACATTCTGGAGAAGATGGATGGAGGGCACAGGTGGAGGCAACGTCCTTGAGCTGCGAAGGACTCCTCATCCTCAGAAATGAGAGGAAGATGGGCTTAGGTATAATATATATATAAGTTTATAAGTAATGGGTCAGGAAGTCGAGGAAGCTCAACTTCGTCACCTCACTTTTTCACCTTAAGTTTCCAAGGAAACAAAAATTCTCATTTCCTTTTCCAACTCCTCCACTCCTACTGAATTCCTTTGCACCAGTGGAACCCCAATTCCCTGAGCCTTTCACGTCCTCTATCAAGTTTGTGTATTGAATAGAGGAGCGGAGAGACGTCAGACAATGTGGGGTGGGACACAGACATCAGAATTCTACCTAATAGGGCTTTTTTTTCAAATAATGGTGACATTGATAGGACAACTAAACACATCATCAGAACTGTTCCCTCAAACAAACCACTGCATAGCAAAATATTTATCATCTACAATAATGCTCTTCAAACTGGAATATGGATGCCTCCAGGAGCGCACAAAATTATTTTGAAGGGAGATACTGGCACTTGTCTAGTTGTAAGGGACTCAGTTTCTGGATTCTTAACCTCCAGACCCTAAAACGGATCTGCCTGAGAAAGCGTCTGCATTCTGAGGTTCTCCTTTCTCACCTCCTACTTCATAAGGCCCTTCCTCCCACTGGACAAGGCAAAGGCAAACCAGCTCCCATGCCTAAGCTGTGTAGCATGTCATCCCAGGATGGTGACCTTCTGGAGGGCAAGAAAGGGGACTAGCCAGAGACTGCCCAAGTCAAGTTCTTCACTGATTGGAAATACTTTGGTGACTGATTAACGAATCTTTCACAACTCAGGTAAATTCTCACCTTTTCCACTCAACCAAACTGAGGAAAGGCAAAATGAAGTAGCTCATATCATATCATATATTATATTATATATATTATATTCAAAGAATTGGGGAACATTTACTGTAGTATGGTTCTTCTTCCATTTACATCTACTTTTGTACCTCAACAATTTTGATTGTGTTTAGCTAGGAAATGGAGAAAGAAAAAGAAGAAAAAAGGCAGGCAAGAGGGGAGAAGGAAGGATTTTGCTGAACCTTGTCTCAGCACTATGTAATATTTACCCACAAATAAATAAACTAACAGAAAAAATGCTCTACCTGTCTTATAAAGAGATTAATTTCCAATAACAGTTTACTTTTTATGCTTGTTTATCATAGTATGTAATATATTGGTGTTGTTTAGATCAAAGCATCTACTGTTAATAATTAATCACTTAATCCAGAAAATATTTCTCAAACTTAGAACGTTATGGTCACATAAGACGAAAGTTCAGATTTCAATATATATACCCAGTTTTTGCAGACAATTATGATAGGTAATCAATAAAATACTTTCAAGTGTAAAAATATCACCTGAGGGTAATATTCTGTAGAGGAAGTAGAAAGAAATACAAGTTTAAGGAGAAAAAAGAAATGATGCAAAATACCTGAAAGAGAAAAGTTTGTTCCTGTCCTTATAAAATAGATGATGACAGATAGCAAATTGCTACGATGTTAAAAGATACCTATAAAAGAGTGATGTACTTTTTTGATTATGAAAAGTATAATATATGCATGATAGCTGAAACCACATGGTGTATAACCATTTAAATTTAACATTAAAAAATTTAACATAAAAGCATTTAGATGTGAGCCTAAAAATGTTCAAGGGGTACATAGTTTTTCAAACTTTTTTAAGGTGAGACAGAAGCAAAAAAATGTGATGACTCCTGGTCCTCAATGGAGTACCATCCCATCCATACTCAAAAGCTTCCCTTCTCCTTCCACTATGGTGTATACCAATTCTTCTGGACGGTTAAAAAGAAAAAAAAAAAAAAAGTCAGGTATGAGAGAAAGCAAAGGCTTTGTTGAAATATCAAAGAATATTTTTGAAACACTCAACGTGAAAATATGGATCTTGATTTCCCAGAGGTATCTCCATATTTGCTAGGAGGCTCCCCAGGGAGCCCTGATTAAATGCAAAACATCTGTGGGTGATACTGATTATCTGTCAACAAGAGGAGAGACTAGCAGAAGTTCCAGTAACCTTCCCCAAGGCATCTTCCTAGCAGTATATATACAGATTATTCCCAGGTTCTCTAATGGAGGAACCAAGTGAAATATTTTGTTCTTCAAGTCCGTATTTTCAGACCCCTGAATTTCCAAATTAAGAAGTTGTTATGGGCTTCCCTGGTGGCGCAGTGGTTGAGAGTCTGCCTGCCGATGCAGGGGATACGGGTTCGTGCCTCGGTCTGGGAAGATCCCACATGCCGCAGAGTGGCTGGGCCCGTGAGCCATGGCCGCTGAGCCTGCGCGTCTGGAGCCTGTGCTCTGCAACGGGAGAGGCCACAACAGTGAGAGGCCCACGTATAGCAAAAAAAAAAAAAAAAAAAAAAAAAAAAAAAAAGTTGTTATTGAATACATTGTTGTGTGTTAGCTACTTCTTCAAAGAGCCCGGGCATAGCCCCGACATGCTTTGAACTTACAGAATTCTTTAAGAAACTCAAGCTGAAAAATTAGAAAAAGAAAACCAAGACTTTCGGTTATAAAAACTTGAGGAACTGCTTAAAAGATTGAGTTTAGTGCTGGTTATGCCATCTCCTATGGAACTTTTCCATAAATACAATTTTACAAAATGTATCTTTTTTTTTTTTTTTTTGGCTGCACCACTCTGCATGTGGGATTTTAGTTCCCAAAGCCCCTTCATTGGAAGTGCAAACTCTTAACCACTGGACCACCAGGGAAGTCCCTATAAAATGTATCCTGATTATAATCTGTAGATTTGATTGGGCAACGTTTCCTTTCAACAGGACTGCACAGCTTTTTAGGACGATTTTCAGTAATCTGGAATAGGAATACTCAAAATGAGCCCTTCAGATCTAGAGGCAAACTAAAGGAAAAAATAAGGAAGCAAAATAATAACGGCAGAATCTGTTTTGGTGAGCGGAACATTTTTAGTTTGATGGCTGCATTTTAAACAGGGTGGTCGGCTACCTCCAAACATTTTTACCAAGTATTGGTACTTATTGTATGAAGTTAATCAAATGTTTCAATCACTCACTTTTTGTCATTCACTCACTTTCTAATTTGGAATCACTGTCACTGCTGTGTGCATGACCAAAACAGTAATTAAGAGTCAGCAAGGCTTGTGGTGAACAATTAGATTAAAACGTTGCTGAGGTGTAATAGACAAAGCAGTCCTCAAATCCGGGATACCCCCATTGTGAATGAGTCGCCCACCTGAGGGAGGAAAGGGAGGGATGAGAGAGGAGCATATTCTTGGCCTCTTAAGGGGCAAATGTATTTTACTACACAGTTCATAACACTAGGTTTGGTGACGAACCCAGAGATGTGTATTTCTCTTACGCAGAAGTGAAAATCTTGCTTCTTTTTCCTCTGTGTATGTCTCAAGAGGAGACAGATTTCCATCTGAGTGGAGGATGTTTACCTGGTATCCTTAGTTGGAATTCTTAACATATTGATATTTCCCCATGACAATATATTGGTATAATTCATACCAAATCATTGGTATAATTAAATTGTGGTACTTTTATAGCAAAGTCCAGCTATACAGCTAGATGAACTTTGCTTAGAGTTGAAGACACACCCCTTCAAAACTTGTAGTCAGTGCTGTTTTCTTTTATATATTTACTATTTACTATTTATGATTCAAACTTTCTAAAATGCACACTGAGTCTTTTTTGTGCTCAAAACATTGGAATTTATTTACTATGATCAATTGTTTTGATAATTCACTCTTTTTAAATTGAAGTGTAGTTAATTTACAACATTGGTTGTTCCAAGTGTACAGCAAAGTGATTCAGTTATAGATACTTATATATATATTTTCAAATTCTTTTCCATTATACGTATCACAAGATATTGAGTATAGTTCCCTGTGCTATACAGTAGGTCCTTGTTTATCTATTTTATATTGATATATAGAAGTGTGTTAATCCCAAACTCCTAATTTATCGCCTCCACTATCCCCTCTGGTAACCATAAGTTTGTTTTCTATGGCTGTGAATCTATTTCTGTCTTGTAAATAAGTTCATTTGTATCATTTTTTAAGATTCCACATATCATCATATGTGATGTCATATAATATTTGTCTTTCTCTTACTAATGAGTCTTTAAAAAGAGTATTATTTGTTAGTTATGGTACGGTTGTTATAATTCTTATAAGGAGGATGCTTAGAGGTAGAGGGGTTTACTACCCATCCTATTCACTCTAGGTGCTACTTTTCAATCCTTCAAGAGCATCGGGAATTGAACAGACTTACAGCGGCTGGCTTGGGCGCTGAATGGCCACTGATAATATTTTTAACATGAAAAAAAAGTATTTAAAATTCTAAATAAGCAGTTCACCCGCTTAAAGAATACAACCCATTCTTACATAGGAAACTTTCCTTACTCACACAGGTTTTAGTTCTCTGCTGTTGCCTGGCAACAGAGATGTGGTAAGAGATGTTAGGTTAGGGAGCAGACTGAAGTCATTATGGAAAGCAAGCTTATCAGCATTTTCCATCGAACTTCGTCATACTTGAAGTAAAATAGGTTTCATTGTATTGAATAGTCTGTATTTCTTTCTTATCAAACACCAAGTTTTTAGAGACTTTCTTTCTGAATATAAGTGCAGTACACATGGAGAATTTAAATTATGTGCATTGCTTTGAAATGGACTTCTCCATTACACTAGCACACTTTGAAGGGTAAAGTGGAAAACTTCTGGCAGTCTGAAGTCAGGTACTCTGAGAAAAGTGGTTGTGAACACATCTGAAAGCATTCCAAGAGGTATCAGAAATACATATGGGCTCTAAATTTCCTCACTGTTGAACCACTAGTTTATGTCAAATAAAATTCCATTTTCAAATACACTGACCTGCTTATTAAAAAATTATTCTTTAGAGAAAGGAACGCAAATGTTCTATAGGTTGGCTTGCCTGTATTTTGAAATGAGCAGGAATGTGATCCAAATTTAAGCATCATCTCTTGGAGTTTATTTTTTCAGCCTGTTCTGTACCAAATGCTAGGCCCCTGAGGGTTCATCGCTCATGGGTAGTTCATTGCATTTCAGCGTGATGCATTTTAAGGCTTCTTTTCCAGTGAGCATAACATACTGTGCTTTTAATGACATTTCATTTCTGAGCAATGTGATTGTTCCATGATTCCTAGCCCAAATTTTTAACTTTTCCAAATAACTGCTATAAAGGTAAGACAACCTGAGATAGAATTATGTTCTCTGTTGGTCTGAAGTGGATCCAGAACTATTTTTGGAGGAAGATGTTTATCCCTGCTATGAGCCCTCCCTTGTTTCATCCCTGAGTGAAGCCACAGTGACCATCCATTCAGGGATGTGTTCTTAAATTTTGCTATAGAAAATTAACTGTGTCCTTCTGTAGCCGAGTAGGACCCTATGGGGCCTTCCTGAAACAGAGCCCCCCCACCCCATGTCCTCCACCTGCCTCTTGTCTGTAGAAAAACTTTAGCCTCCTAGGCCTTCCCCGAGTTCCAAAGAGTAAATTTAATCAGAGAAGTGAGAAAATGCAGAAAGAAAGGTAAACAGTCAAGCAAGACAAAATAATAATAGTTTAGCCATTAAACAAAGTCAGGGACCTTTACTTCCTTCTCAAGGGCTATACATAATATTCTGAGCCATGTTCTTTGAGCAGTTTTGCAGATACTCAAACCCCCACCAGGTGGAAGAAGCTAACTGCATGCTGCCCACAAGTGTGTAGACCCCAGACCATTTGGAACCAGAAGGTTGATGATGTTGATTCCTGATTATCTCACTACCAACCAATCAGAAGACTGTCCACAAGCTGATCACACACCCTACAACCCCCCTCCCCTCCCCTGTCTTTAAAAACTTTTCCCTGAAAGCTTTGGGGAGTTCAGGCCTTTTAAGCACTAGCTACCTGGACTCCTTGCTTGGCGCCTGCAATAAATGCTGCACTTTCCTTCACCACAACCGGTGTCAACAGATTGGCTTTACTCAGGCAAGTGGACCCAAGTTTGGTTCAGCAACACTTCCTCCATTGACCCCTAGATACTTTGGCAACACTGCCACTCCTGGTTTTAGTCAGAGATAATAAACCAATATTCTGTGTTGAGTAATTCTTATTAAAAGCCCAGTCGGGAGAAATACATCCATAAATATAATCGGCTGAAGGATACAGGGCTGCCTATTCCTCTGAATTTCCTGAATTTTGCTTTTGGACAGGACTGTGTACTGGGCATCAGTGGTCTTTTTAGAACTGCTTCTGCTCAAGTAGGTTTGTGCAGCATATAAATAAGCATATATTGATGACATCCTAGTCAACAGCCATATGAGTCTCACTATCTGTTACAGGGTGCTGGTGAATTATTGTCCTTTACATTACCCTTAAAGAGCATCTACGGAAGAATCTCCTCTTGGGTTTTAGGATTTGGAAAACTTGGGTTTTTATCTTACAGATATTTCAAATCTGTCACTGATCATGTTTTCCTCTTCACTTTCCCTGCTAGGAACCTAAGAGCCAAATCTGCAACCTACCTCATCCACAAGGCATGAAGGTATACACCTCTCAGACTCATCTAGTCCTGGCTTTGCTTTTTCATTCCCATATTGTCTTTTAACCTGACTTCCTCAACCATTTGTTCTATTTGAACAATTGGTGTGCCTAATTCAAGTACTTAAGAGCAACACGGGATATGAGTTTTAAAAATTAACAACAAATAAAACAGTCTCATGGAAGATAAAGAAGATAATCTTCTTCCTGTTTTTACACCTCCACTTTGTGAATCCAAGTAGAATGAAGGATGCCCCATCCCTCCCCCCACTTACGGGAGTCCTGACATTTAAAGCAGATGGCAAGAGTTCTGAGGAACAGGAGTAGGTGGGGCTGGGAGGGCTTGCAAGAAGGAAAGAGAAAAACCTCACTCTTGAGCAGCAAGGAACTGAAAGTAAGTTTCCATGGCTATGGGGTCACTTCTAAGGAAAGTCGAGAAAATGCCAGTCAGGAATTTCTTACATTAAATCCGAATGTGACATTTAAAATCATGACACATCCAATTTGAATAACATAAGAATGTCGTCTCCACAATACACATATTTATGAAGTAGTTTTGCCCAACTCCTGCATCACATGTGTCCCCCACACATGCAAGTCTAAAAATTATCCCAAACCTGTTACTATACTTTCTGCCCCCACAAGTGAGAGAGAACCTTCATTAAAACAACAACAACAACAAAAAACACATATAGAAATGTTGTTTTGGCTAAGTGAAATGATTATTTTTCTGATCAAAAGCAGTTATAATCAATAGATAGGACTTGGATAGTTAATGTAGTAACTATGGGGAGGAAATATAACTGTGGACTCTCAGAAGCCATCTGGCTGGAGATACAGCACAGAAACCTCTAGGGAATTGCTCACAGGCTACTTCTGTCTTACTTGCAAACACATAAGAAAACATGAGCTATTTATGTTTTTAAAAAAATCAAGATGAGATTACACAGCTCAGGTAAAGCGTTCCAACTGTCAATGGGTGGTAAGTAGAATAAAAAGCTGGAAAAAGTTGCTGAAAATAAATACTTTTAAATGACGTGAATACTATTTCTAGGTTTAAATTATGTCTGTTAATGGTGTCTCCTTCACTGCTACTACAAGTCAAATTTTCCTCTCAACACTAATTATTTTACTATGCGATTTACTCTACTTGTCTAATCATGACACAAGAATATACCATGGACATGAATTTCATGTTAGAATCAGTTTTTTAAATAATTTACCAATATCTTGAATGTATTTCATTGGTAAAATATGCATATTTTATAATATATACAATAAATATACATATACTTTGATTATTTTATAATATATAATATACATATTATAATATAAATAATATATTCTAAACATAATATATAATATATGTAAATTCTATATTTTATCAATATATCCAGAATTTAGAATGTTTCCCTTCCCATCGAGTGGCTCTACCTAAGTAATCCTCTTCTGCCAGAAAAAATCTACCAGGTATTTCATCTCCCAGACTTGAAAACGTCTTCCTATTCCCTCCTTCCTTATCTCCAAGCCATTTATTCTCCTGGCCAACTATCTCTTACATCTATCCCTCCTCTTTTTATTCTCACACTGATATCTGAGATTTGGACTGGATTATTTCCAACCTCCTGGTTCCAGTCTCTCACCAACTACTCCACTCTGTTCTCCACTCCACTCCAATGAAATCTTTTGAACAATGGTTTTCAAGGTCACTGTAGCTGTTCAACAACCTACAATAGCTCCTGTGCAGAAAAGAGTTAGCACAGCAGGGTTGAGATGCTATCCTTAGAGAGCCCAGCTTGCAAGGGTGGCCCTTGGCTGGTGCTTGGGAACTTGGATTGGGAAAGAGTTCCCTTTGCTCCCAGCTGATCAGGTGACTTGCTGGGCCCAGACTGTTGGTACAAACAATGTGGCTTATGCCGAAGACCCGCTTTCCTTCTGGGAGCCTGGAATTCTGATGGGTACTCGGCAGAGGATGTCCATGGGACCAGCCCCCAATAAAACTCCTGGGCATGGAGTCTCTAGTAATTTGCCAGGTGGACAACATTTTCCATGTGTTGTCAGTCTGTTGCTGGAGGAATTAGGCATGTCCTGTGTGACTACATGGGCAGAGGACCTTTGGAAGCTCAGGGCTGGTTTCCCCAAGGCATCACCCATGTACCCCTTCCCTTTGCTCTGCAACATTTTGCTGTAATTAATCTCAGCTGTGAGCACAAAGGTATGCTGAATCTTATGGGTCCTCCTAGCAAGTCACTGAATTTGGGACCCCTCTGACACAACTTTTCTCATTTCTAGCCTCTTCCATCCAACTTGTAAAGCCCTTCATAACCTGACTTTATCATAACTTCTCCAAGTGTGCCCACCAGATTCCAGTGCATGCCTATTACTTCAGTTAGACCACACTGGTACCATAGGGCTGGCAACTGGTGCTGTAGGGATGGCTACTGGTGGGGAGAAAGTTCTCAACCTGGAGGGAAGAGACTGCCTTCTGTTCTTAGGTCCATCTGTCTGTTCTACTATTTCCTGTTTAATTCCGAGTCATGCAAACCTCTCTGATTCTTACTCTCATTACACATAAAGTGTGAATAGGGACTTCCCTGGTGGCGTGGTAGTTAATAATCCGCCTGCCAATGCAGGGGACGTGGGTTCGAGCCCTGGTCCGGAAAGATCCCACATGCCACGGAGCAACTAAGCCCGTGCACCACAACTACTGAACCTGCACTCTAGAGCCCCCGAGCCACAACTACTGAGACTGTGTGCCACAACTACTGAGCCAGCACGCCTAGAGCCTATGCTCTGCAACAAGAGAAGCCACCGCAATGAGAAGCCTGCGCACCACAACAAAGAGTAGCCCCTGCTCGCGGCAACTAGAGAAAGCCTGCACACAGCAACGAAGACCCAACGCAGCCAAAAATAAATAAATAAATAAATTTAAAATAAATAAATAAAACCGAACTTTTAATAAATAAATACATAAATAAAGTGTGACTAAAACTACAGGTACCAATAACAACGAGGGGCAAGATTTGGATTTTCTGTACAAATAATTTCTCACCAATTTGCAACTAAAAGGTACATTCTATCAAAGTTCATTTGAAGCAAAACAGCTCTATTAAGAGAGGCCTATTTTCTCTGTAACTGCCATAAGAGAAAGTTAATTTTTATATAGTTTTGCAAAAATTTCTGGATTCACTGAAAACATAATGTAAGAAATATTTCAGAAGCAGACAATCAAGGGAAAATATAATGTGGTACAATACAAGGATAATACTCAAAATATCATACCCAAATCTCCCAGCTAATAATAACGTTTTTGAAAGTTACTATCAGAATAGGAAAGAATTAAGAGAAATTAGCAACTCAGTAGTTGGCACAAAAGGGGTTACGTTCCTGTTCATCCAAAGGCCCCTGTCTCTCAGGATGAGGAAGATGACAGAGAGGAAGCAGCCCTTTTGGAAAGATTAAGAACCCTCTTGATTAAATACATGTCAAGATCAATACATTTCAACAGGAGAAGAGCCCACTGAAAACCCTCTCTGAGTTTCTGTATACATACCTTGCTAATTAATCACTTCTAACACCAATTATTGTTAAAATTCACTTTCCCAATGATCAACAAAAGACTGACAAAAGTCACCGAGGGAGCCAGACATGAGACTCTCCAGCCTGAAAATAGGTTCCTGGCTTGACTGATGGCCAGCTTCAGCCCTTTGAGGTATATGTATCATCCATGTTTTAATGAAGTTGTTTTTTACAATTACTTACGAAATAATGTAAGTTATATTTGACTATTCATCTGTGTAATTCTTGGCACAAAGGAAAGTGAATTACAACTTGTGAACTGCAAAACCTAAGCATAAGCCCGTGGCATTCTTGTCTTCGGAGAGCATTCAAACTTTTCTCTTAACCATTTATTTCTTCAACTGAAGTTGCCATCACAACTAAAAGCTGTTTCCAAACTCTCTAAGATGTATCCTTGGAGCAAAGAGTTTCTGATGACTCAGACTGGCGGAGACTAAGAAGGACAAAGGGAAAGGTGAGATGACATTGTTGCTAAACCTCGTCTGTTCTTATTTCCAGATTTTCCTGCTAAAAACTGAAAAGCAAAGCTTTTAAACCAGAGGAAGACTAGAGAACAATCAACATAGCAAAGTCACGAATGAACCAACATTTTCAGAGGCATCAGGCACTAAAGAAGAATTTCCACATTTCCCTGGCTGAATTTACATGTGGACTTGCTTAAATATTTATCCAATTAAGAGTAAGTCCCTAAAAACGGTCATTTCTCATGAGTACTATTCATGTTAGGAAGACGAAAACGTTACCTCCAAATCCTAAGAGGGACTTCGAGCACAGATAGAGGCAGATGAAGGATGGCATACTGCAGTGCAGCAATTTCAAAGTGACCGGAGAGCTGGCATCCTGGCTTCTATTCCTCCAAGAATAGACTCAACGAAACACAAACAGAACCACGGTAAAGCAATTGTTTTCCTACCACATCCAGCTACTCTCCTTGAATTCAACGCTCGTAAAACAAGCCAGGAGCAGGAAGAAATCACTGCACAGTATCTTACAGTGTCTTTCAGATCCGTCTCCTAATGGTCTTCCTGGTTCCTTCTGTAGCTTCTCTGCATGACTGTGCAGCGCTCGGAAAAGTGCTGTGGAAGGAGCTTCAGCAGCAGCAAACAGGACACCTCAAGTCACATAGGGCTTCCTATGACCGCTGGCTCCCAAGCAGCACTGCAGAATATTTTGCTTGGTATCGAATTTTCAGTTTAATTATGTAGATGAGCATTAAAAAACCCCTTAGTTTCCCCCATTGCCATATGAATACACACTTCAAACATCTACAGACAGGGCTATTGAGAGCAAAATGGAATAGTGATACTGATTTGTTTTTCCTTCATTTTTCCAAGGACTCCACTGAAGTTCTTCCCTTCCACTTTCTTTCCCTGTATTTCTTCCAAGGGAGTCTGAGTGCATTGAACTGCTTTATTCCCTAAACTATAAAACTATTAGGAGGACTACACTGCCCAGGCCAATTAGCAGAGATTCTCCAACTAAGCAAACGGGGCAAATTCCAACAAAGCCAGTCTACCAAACGGAGGCTCCAAAGTTAGTTTCTGCTCACTAAAGCAGCGAGCAAGAACTAACATTTTTGGGGGTCATCTGTTGTGCTCTATGTCAGTATTTACGGCACCATATGTAAACATGAATCCAAAAATCAACCCGCTGAACACTGAATTATCATCCCCATTTAAAAAAAAAAAATCTATTTATTTATTTTTGGCTGTGTTGGGTCTTCGTTGCTGCACGTGGGCTTTCTCTAGTTGCGGCGAGAGGGGGCTACTCTTCGTTGCGGTGCGTGGGGTGCTCATTGCGGTGGCTTCTCTTGTTGCGGAGCACAGGCTCTAGGCACGTGGATTTCAGTAGTTGTGGCATGCAGGCTCAGTAGTTGTGGTTTGTGGGCTCTAGAGCTCAGGCTCAGTAGTTGTGGTGCACAAGCTTAGTTGCTCCGTGGCATGTGGGATCTTCCCGGAGCAGGGCTCGAACCCATGTCCCCTGCATTGGCAGGCAGACTCCCAACCACTGCGCCACCAGGGAGGTCCCATCCTCAGCTTTGCAGATGCAGAAATTATCTCAAAAACGATTAAGTAACTTGCCCAACATCTCCTACAAACCAGTAAGAAAATGACAACCCAAGAGAAAAGCAATCAAAATATATGAAGAGACATTTCATGGCAGAATAAAGACATACAGCCAGTAAGCCTGAGAAGTATTCATCATCATTAATTGTCAGAGAAATGTAAATTAAAACCCCAATGAGATAACCATTTTATACCCATTCAATTAGCAAAAATGAAAAAGTCTAACAATTCCAAGTGTTAAAGGACTGTGGATCCATATTGCAAGGAGAGTGACAATTGGGGCAACCAACTTTGGAAAACAATTTGGTAATATTTCCTGAAGTTAAACATTCATCCACCCTACGATCCAGCAATTCCACTCCTGTCCAAGAGAAATTCTTGGACATGTGCAGGAAGAGCTATGCTCAACAATGTCAAAACAGCTCTCTCCACAACAGTAAAATCCTGAAGATACACAAATGCCCCATCAACAAGTGAGTGTATTAATAAACTATGGAATGTCTTATAAATTTGAATATTAAACAATAGAACAAAGTAAAGTAGTACAGCATATCAGAATGGAGCTGAATCTCCCCAATAAAAGGCTAATCTCAAAGGATTACATGCAACATTATGTCCTCTTCAGAAAGTAAAAAACAATCACGATTAAAAGTGTCTTTTTCAGAATACTTATGAATGCAATAAGATTGCATGTAAAGGAAAATAAAGGAGTAATAAACGTGAGATTCAGGATGAGGTCAATGCAGGCGGAGCTGGGATGAAATGAGGGAAGAGTCCAATGGTTAGATGGTTTACTGGGTTACTGACAAATCCTAGCTTTGTTTGGGAAGGTGGTCTCATTGGTCTTACTGCATTCATTTAAAAAAATAACAAATAAATAAAGTGGGAACACAGATGAGAGTGTATCATTAACCAAGGATTACTAGAAGTCCAATTTGTACATCTGAGGTCCTAAAAACACCCAAAGAAGCAAGAAAAAAGCAACAAATAAACAAAAGTTGGGCTACATTAAGGACTCAAATTCAGGTCTGGTGGACTCCAAACCTCACACTGCCCAGGACAGGGACCATTGCCCCGTTCTCAACTAGAGACGTACAAACAGTGCAAGGGACTCCCATTCACCCATGGTGATGGAGCAACCTTGTCTACAGGTCATAACCAGAACCATCAACTTGTTTTTTCCAGATCGTGTAGAAAGGCAGGAAAGATATCACAATCTAACAGATACTTCTGGGCAATACACAGACCAACCGAGGCTAGCATCCTGGACCTACAATGTACTGTCTACGTCACTGGAAGGGGGTATCTCACTCTCGCAGCCTCAGTGTCCTCAGGACACGAGGACTAGAGATGGCGATGAAGGTGATGATTGTGATGACTAATGCTTTTAGTTGCTTAGAAGCCAGAGCATTACCAACATCTTTCGATATGCCCCTCACTACAATCTATGAGGCATGAATGATTATTATGTCCAATTTAAAGATAAAGTGACTGGAAGAAAAAGAGGTCAAGAAATTTCTCCAAGGTCGCACAATTATGATGGAAGAGTCTTAAACCCAGTTCTGTCCTGTTCCATTGCCCAAGCTCTTAATGGCAAAGATACACACACATTTATATATGCACGGATACATACATAATACAGATACAAATATCCATACATGAATAGATACACAGCCATAGAAACACATGCATATATACTCCTATGCCTAGATACACACATGTAGACTCACTCGTACACACATGTATGGACACTATATGTATAGATATACACTCATACGTATGTACAGACACATTCATACATACATGTGCACAGACACATGCACAACCTGTATTCAGACATACATATATACACATGTATAGGTACATATGTATATAAACTCATAACAACAGATACATACTCATGAACAGATAATACTCATATGTATATGCCTATACATATGTATAGACACATACCATATACACATGTATAGACACATACATGTACAGGCACACACTCATGCACTCATGTACAGACACAAACACACAAAATGTTGCCGAGCTTTTCCAGCACTGCTCAAGACTCATTAATTATTGTCAAAAACTATTGTGTTCCTTCCCTCCTCCAGTATATGTCATTGAGTTGTCCAAGTGAGAAGCAACTTGGCTTAAATTGAATATGATTCCTTTGGAGCACCTGGCCCATGACTTTCCTCCTGGGGCTCCTGGTTATAATCCTTGTTTGCATTTTCACATATGCCTCCCAGCATGCCTGTCCTCCACATCCTCGAGCCTTGGAGCCTCTGGTAGTACCTCACTTTCTGCTTCTTCAGAGGCTCAGGCCCACACTCACCAGTGGCCTCACAGAGCGACTGAGTGCAAGCGTATCTGTCACTATTTGTAATCAGATCTCTTTAAATTGAAAAAAATCCATTAAGCCTTTTTGGTATGACACAAGCAAACAAACAAAAATTTCGCTTTATTGTTATTGATATATAGCAGATGGAGTCTGGGATGTAACCAGCACGTCATGAATAGTATCAATTATTATTATAAAAATAAGACTCACTATTATCATCACTTATAGAGAGTCTAGCCTTCCTAAATTTGGTTTCTGAGATCCTATTTTTAGAGCCTTTTAGTTTGGGGCATTTACCCTTACAGCGTCTAAATATGAAGTTCTCCCTTGAGTTTTAATTCAGTTGTAAGAATATTCTCTCAAATTGGATTTTAAGAGCTAGGCGTTCCAGAGAATAATGAAAGAGTAAATAGGTTACAATTTTCAGTACTTTCTGTTGATGTAAATAAGTAAGATGGGTATGAGAGCTGGAAGGGGATGCAGAAACACACACAAAAAACAAACAAACACAAAAACCCAAACAAACAAAAGCCGAAAACAACAACAAAAAACCTCTACAAACTTTGAATCTTTAAGATACGTGAGAATGGGATATATTTACTACTAGGGGAAAAAGTGCATGGGACCCCCTTTCACCCATTTACACACACATGTGTGCGCACACACACACACACACACACATACACACACACTCTTCATGATTTAGCTCTGTGACATTCCGCCAAACGTCACTCAGATCTTCAAAACACAAAAATTTAACCTTCCAAAAAACTTAGATGTTGTAGTTTCACTTTGTTAAAAAAAAGAGATAACAGGCCCCAAATGGAGTCACCTGTACGAAGCCTCACGTAAGCAAACCAAGACTTAATTCCCAACCTAATAGCAGTTTCAACTTCTCCCAGGACTGTAATCTTACACCAGTCAATCTGGACTTGTCTGGTCAGCAGTAGTAGGTAATCCACTGATTACTGTCCCACCCTCCATCCCCCAAAGGAAGTGAGGGAATCTGCTCTTTCCTTGGCCCTGCCCCCTTCTACTTTTAAAGATCTCCCATTTTGTTCAGCTCCTCGGAGCATTTTTTCTCTTTGTCAGATGGGATGCCTCCTGATTCATGAATCATTGAATAAAGCCAATTAGATCTTCAAATGGACTCCGCTGACTTTTGTTTTTTTTTAACAACCTATACCTTTCATAGAAAAGGCAGAAAAGGAAAAGCAAAAGAGAATAAAGATTTGGAATGTTGAGTTTTTACATCAAACTAGAAAATTTTGCTTCATGGCATCTCAGTAGAAAGCCCCCGCCCCCACCCCAGTGATTTCAAATCCAAAGACCATCAGGGTTTGCTCTCAAATTGAATCCCGAGGGCACGGGTGTCCGCAGCCACTACATTTTGCTCTTACATCAGAGAGAAAGTGCAGTGGGAGGCTGTAAAATGATCCCAGGCTAGAAAAAGTGCTAAACACAGGAGAAAAGAAGCCACATGAGCCAGAACAACTTCCCAAATCTTCATCCCACAAAGACCAGAAAACAGGTAAAGGAACACAGAAATCTTGGCAGCCGCCTCCAGGCTGGTTAGAGATCTAGGCTTTAAATAGATGTTTCCACAGACAACAGGATCACATCTGCAGCCTACAATTTGATTTCCCCCAACATCAAACAGATGCTTACTTTTAAAATGCTAAACAGCATACGTTTAAAGAGATTCTAAAACTGTTTTCTAAATATGACAAATGTGACTTCGTATTTTCTTACACCAGCCAAAATGGTTTTAACTCAGAGAATGTTAGTGCTGGAAAGGACCAAAGAAATAAGCTCTTCCAACCCTCATTTTAGGAAGGAAGAACTGAGACCCAGATAGTTAAGTGACTTATTGATTCTATACAAATAGTTTGTGACTGAGCTGGAAGTCGGACCTGAGTGATGATTTTCACTTGTTTTAACCTCTCATAAAAACTTAAGTGTCCCCTGGAAATACAGGAGCTGTTATGAAAGTGTGAATACCAACTAAAAGCAGTCCCCGGGGATCCCTGAGGGACGTGAAATTTGACAGCACTGATGCTGGAGTTTCAGCAGGGCCAGCGAAGGGTCCCCAGAGAAGTCGCTGGCCTCTGCCAGGAATTGAGAGCCACTGCTGACGTCATGGCAGGGACCCACAGCAGCAGAGGGGAAGATGGCAGATGCCACAAGGTAACTAAGGACCCCAAGCCCATGAGATGTACCTTACATACTCCAGAAAAATGATGGTGAATAGAAAGAAGAATCTGGACAGGGTTCTGGAATTCCTGAGATTCAGGTAAAGAGATGAGTCAGGGAAATAATGTTTTCTGACTCTTTTAGTTACTGTTTGACTCCCAGGCAGGGTGGCTGAGACCAATAGGTCATAAAAGCGTCATAGAAAATGTACAGCAACAGTCGTGACCACCTGGCAGGGTACCCCACCCAGGTGAGATCTTCTAAATATCCACCAGCCTTACAAGCTAGGCCTTCATCTGCCTGTATTCATGAAGCCTGGGGAAGTTTACAGACATTGTGGCTGAGTCTTGATTTTAATCCAAATCTCGGGAGCCAGCCCAGGAGAGCCCAGTGCCCCAGGCATGACCCATTTACCCATTAGAATCACGGTCTAAGTGGGTCATCCAGAACAGCAATATTCAAAATCAAGAGGGCTTTTTCTTCCTCTTTTTTTTTTTTTTTTTCAGAATATCATCTGGATACAGCTGACTACAAGGAACAAAGTTTACTTCCAGAAAATGATGTCACAAGAACTCTTTATTTCCTCATTTCTAACACGTGCTTTTCTCTGAACATTTCAATATCTCTGAAATTGGGATGTGAAACTAATTCGTATATATAACGTGATAGTGTTTTCTCCCCCCAGAGCTGTTATTAAATCAATGCGCTAACCATACAGCATCTGAGAATTGAAGAGACATGGTATGTTTTTAGAGGATAAACGCCTCTGAAAATTTCAGATTCACCATTTTAAGGGACATGGTCCTAGAAAATAATTCTTACATGCTTACATAATGTGTTTCTGACCTGGACCATGCCTTGTCTATAGGTTCTCTATCCATAAACCACTGGAAATGAGGGTATGGTATAAACTGGTGAAAAGCTGGGGCCTTTATTTCCTAGATGCAATCACTATGGATCAGCTAAGGCCTGTCTGTGGCAGATCCCAAATTCCTTGAATGAATCTGTTGCAGTAGAATGTCATCCCATTAAAGCAGGTGTGACCGGAAAGCCTTTGATGCGTGGGGTGAGGTGTATTTTGTTGTTGTCCTGGTACTGAGTTAGTTTAACATTAGCAGATCATCTCATTTTTATTGGAGAGACAGCAAGGTTTAACTTAGATATTCGCTTCATTTCATAGTTTTACAATGTCACTTGAGTTCTCTCGATCTTTTTTACTCATCTATAAAGTGAAATGAATCACCCTTACAGCATAGAGCCATGGTAAAGATCATGACCTGTTAACAAAATTATTCCAAGCTTCTTTGTGAAATAAAATGAAGGGTACAGAGCAAAGAGAAAGATGAAAAGATTGTGGCATGTAATAGGTGTTCAGTAAATGTTAGTTACCTTCCCTGAGTAATATTTTATGCTTCTTCCCATCATAAAAGGGAGTATTTCAGCACTCTAATCAATAAATATACAAAAATAACTCCCAACCACCAATGACAAGACACCCCAAAGTATCAAAGTATTTCATCTCCTTCAAAGTGAAAACCTGTAGCAAATTAAAACTGAAGGCACGCAACTTCAAAGAGAAGGCTGACTTGAATTTTAAAAGTGAATATAATGCTAAGTCCAGCATGAGAGGATGACTCAGAAAATTGGACCGCGGGTACGTGCGACTCTTACTGTACAGTCAATGGCTGCCTTGTGTAGAGGAGGGTGTAATCCCCCCAGATTAATAGAAGGACCCTTTTATTCCTTTAGGAATTGTGTGAAACTTTTCAAGAAGGACAACGTGCATACTGAAATTTAAAAGAAATGGGATATGGGAACATGTGTATATGTATAACTAATTCACTTTGTTATAAAGCAGAAACTAACACACCATTGTAAAGCAATTATACTCCAATAAAGATGTTAAAAAAATAAAAACAACAGGAAAAATAAATAAAAGAAAGGGGAAAATACATAAACATGCTAATTGCAGTCTGCATTTCAGTTTTTGCTCTTTTTTGAGTTTTTGTAAGTGCACTTAATTGGCTTCTTCGGTTGTAAGTTACAAGAAGTGGATGCCATTGTCAATAAATGATCATCTCTCTACTTGTTCCTGCTACTCAAATAATATAGAAAGATCTTAAATATGTATCTTTGAAACAAGTAACGCAAGTACAGAGCTATTTAAAAGATACATGATTCTATTGCATACTGCTCTTCTGAACATGTTTACGAATAAATATCCTCAAAGGGAACCTCAGAATTCTATCACGCTAATTATTCTAGGGACCCAGATCCATTTTCTACTTTGCTTTGCTTGGTACCAGGGAGTTGGGGGTTGGGGGAGGATCCACTCCTAGGACCTGCATCACTCAGGCTGCTGGACCCTCTGCTTGGGTTGGCTTTGACATTGGGAGGATGGGAGATGGTGTCAGGACTCAAGCAGAGTAGAGCGAGGCTGGGGTACTTACCCCCGGCTTCCTCCCTGCTTTGGTGCCATGTGCCCTCCCCGGGGAAGCAACCGTATCCAAGGTCCATTCTTGTTGGACGGCTTCTCTCCTACCCTTCAGCTCATGGAGGGCTCTGTTAACAGCTTCCTCCCCTCACCATTTCAGCCAGGGGTGGTAACTACTGGCTACTCTTCTGGTCCTGGTGCCTCAACACCCCTTGTTGGCTTCTGTGAAATTCCTTGTGCTACGTTCTCCAAAATTCACAGTTGAGTGTGCCTCCTGCTTCCTGGGATGGACTTGATTGATAAATCCACGAATCAAGGTAATAGGTAACTAAAAGGTGTTCCCTACTTCAATAATTCAGTTAGAGCAAAATTCTGTATTTTGGCATATGGCATTTTTTAAAGTCATTTATTTGACCAAGCCACATCAGGCAGAGAAGCTGAAAGATTCAAGGATCATATGTTATGAATCAGTAGTCTAAATATTCTTAAAATATCAACTAACTGTATTGCGTTGTGTTTTTCTGTGTGGGGTACTGTTTATGATAAATAGGCTTTCCTGTGTGGTCATTTAAATGATTTCTGAAAATTATTTGGCAGCCTGGTTAATCGGTGGGTCCATGAAGCCTGACAACATGACACATTTACAGGCAGATTCTGGAAAAACAGCTGGTATTCGAACCCTCGGTGTCCCAGGTAATTATAGTCATTTTTTAATCTCTTCAGGACCTTCACTGTTCTTTAGCTCTTTACCTGCACACAAAGCAGCAGCAAGACCTCAACTTGTTCAAATGTCCTGAGCAAATGTAAACAAATTACAGATTTTGGTTTATAACATTAAAAAAAATTCATTAGAACGGGTTTTAACAGACATCTTGGAAATGAAATTTAAGCCACATCAGTCACCATCTGTGTCAGAAATCATTTAGTAAGGAGAATAATTTTATGTAACTTTGAGAAGTAGGGATCATCAGGAAGAAGCAGGTAACGGTAGAAATTAATCAAATGACGATGGGCCTTATAACTGGAAAAAGACCATCCCAGGGTAAGTGCCCCAGCAGCTCAGGCCACGCACAGCCTTTACGGTCCTCCTTCCCTTCCTGATTCTGGTTCCTCACTGACATCCATGAAATTTCCATATGATGTAAAGGCAACCAATGAAAGCTTAAAAGCCTGAGAGAGGGCTTCCCTGGTGGCGCAGTGGTTGAGAATCCGCCTGCCGATGCAGGGGACACGGGTTCGTGCCCCGGTCTGGGAAGATCCCACATGCCGCGGAGCAGCTGGGCCCGTGAGCCATGGCCGCTGAGCCTGAGCGTCCGGAGCCTGTGCTCCACAACGGGAGAGGCCACAACAGTGAGGCCCACATACCACAAAAAAAAAAAAAAAAAAAAAAAAAAAAAAAAGCCTGAGAGAGAGACCGGAAAGGGGAAGTGAGCAAGATGGGGAATTTTAATTCTGGAGAGCAGCTAGAGTTTGTTTGACTCTTTTTTAAAAAAATTAATTTATTTTATTTATTTTTGTTTGCTTGGGTCTTTGTTGCTGCCCGTGGGTTTTCTCTAGTTGTGGCGAGTGGGGGCTACTCTTCGTTGCAGTGTGTGGGCTTCTCATTGCGGTGGCTTCTCTTGTTGCAGAGCTCGGGCTCTAGGCACATGGGCTTCAGTAGTTGTGGCTCACGAGCTCCAGAGCACCAGCCCAGCAGCTGTGGCACAAGGGCCTAGCTGTTACGCGGCACGTGGGATCTTCTGGGACCAGGGGTCCAACCCGTGTCCCCCACATTGGCAGGCGGACTCCCAACCACTGCGCCACCAGGGAAGCCCTTGTTTGACTCTTATAATCTATTAATGGCTTTAACTTAATGAAATAAAATAATTCTGTAGGACATGGAAATGAGAACTAAGATGAAAATAAAAACAGATGCAATGATCCAATACATTTCTCCATATTATGAATGTAAGCCTCTTAGAAATACCTACTTAAATCCCTTAAGATGATACCTAACCTCAGTTTAACAAGAGTAAAATGCAGCTCACACCCAGAGGCACTAAAATAACACACTTTGAAATGATATTCAGCTTCGCAGATAAGGAAGGCAACACACATTTAAATAAAGTACCATCTCACACTTAGCTGGGAGACGCAAATTAAAATAATAAATATAATGTTGGCAGGAGTTGCTAGGAGCCCTATAAATTCCTGTAAAGAGTGCAATAGGGACTTCCCTGGTGGCACAGTGGTTAGGAATCTGCCTGCCAATGCAGGGGACATGGGTTTGAGCCCCAGTCTGGGAAGATCCCACATGCCGCGGAGCAACTAAGCCCGTGTGCCACAACTACTGAGCCTGTGCTCTAGAGCCTGCAAGCCACAACTCCCGACCCCACGCGCCACAACTATTTAAAGCCTGTGCGCCTAGAGCCCGTGCTCTGCAACAAGAGAAGCCATAGCAATGAGAAGCCCGCGCACCGCAACAAAGAGTAGCCCCCGCTTGCCGCAACTAGGGAAAGCCCGTGCGCAGCAACGAAGACCCAATGCAGCAATTTAAAAAATAATTAATTAATTAATTTTTTTAAAAAAGAGTGCAATAAACTTGGGAAGCAACCGTGCAATCTTCAATAAGAGTCAGGATGTTGGTCACAGGCTGGGACCCAGTTAATTCCAACTTTAGAATTGGTACCCTCTAGATGCAATGGAAAGGGAAAAAAATTGTATGTGTGAAGATGTTTTTAATATGCCTTCAGTAATGTGGAAATGGCCGTTTTCCAACTATAAGTAACCTAAGAATGATATATTATGATAAAATAAAATAATTTTATTTATTTATTTATTTTGTGGTACGCGGGCCTCTCACTGCTGCGGCCTCTCCCGCCGCGGAGCACGGGCTCTGGACGCACAGGCCCAGCGGCCATGGCCCACGGGCCCAGCCGCTCCGCGGCATGTGGGATCCTCCCAGACCAGGACACGAACGTGCGCCACCTGCATCGGCAGGCGGACTCCCAACCACTGCGCCACCAGGGAAGCCCAAAATAAAATAATTTTAAATTTGCAATACATGAGCTATGTACATCCTGGAAAAGTATTTATGAAGTCATTTTGAGTGAAAAGGAAAAATTAAAATGGTAGATCCATTCATTTATTCAATAAAAATTTGTTAAATGCTTACTACTTTCTCATACCCCGGGGACTTAATTACATATCCCATTCTCATTTGCCATGAATATTTCCACGTTAAGCACATCGACCAAGGTCACAAAGGCTTTTGTGGTGTGAAAACATGAGGAATCATTTGCTTGGGAGAAAAAAGTGGAAGAAATATTAGTAAAGTAAAATTTCAAATGGCATGTGCAATGATTGGTAAAAGTTTGAATATGTCATTTTTCTTTTGTAAAGACTTGTGTGAGAATCTCACCTTTCTTTGACTTCTAAGTATAGGGTAAAAAGAAATGTCAGGAGTGAAAGAAAAATGAAATCGAACAAAAACTTTCAAAAGATTTCAATATGTCGTTTTCCGGAAAGGGAGAACGCCACAAAATAGATGCGTGATGTAATCTTTTACAGCCACTCCCCTTCCTAGAAAAATGAAATAATTGCCTATGAAAGAACACTAAGCTAAGCAGGGACTAGACTTGAATAAAAATGTTTTCAGCAACAGTGAACTTCCTCATTGTGTCTCATTTTTGAAAAACAAAGATAAATGAGCTAGTTAACTATTATGATAATTTACCTAAAAAGTTATGCCACCAAAAAACTCTAGAAAAATCATTCTCTTCTTTAAAAGAGAAGCTAGATAGACTGCCAACCGGCCATTGCAAGAATGGCCCTCAGATGTCTGGGGATCCTGGCGGGGCTGACGAGGGAGGCCCTCAATGGTTCCTCCGTCCAATCTTGCAGCACATACCTAGGAATGCGTTGGAGGAGGGAAGGTTGCCCCCGGAGACACTCACTCAACATAGGCGTCATCAACCCCAGCTGTCCATCACTACCGGGAACTTTGGGGGCCTGGAAAGTCATACCTCTGGCAACACGCCACATTATCTCCTGCTTTATGTAATAGTCTCTGGATGTTTTCGAATCGATTGCCATTAAAGAAAAAACATATTTTCTAGTTGTAGCTGTTGGCATCTTTCTATCAAGCACATCACCGCCCAAATGTGACAACCACGCAGGTCTCAGGAAAACAGTACATCTCAGCTCTAATTGCACTTGAGAATCACCTGGGAGCCTTTATAAACCAACAACAGGGCCCAGGCTTTGGACATATAGACTTAATTGATGGGACCCAGGCAGCAATATTTCTAACTCGCGGGTTGATTGTAATGATGAGAACCCCTGACAACACCATGGACCATATGCTGTTTGATATTTTAGCATCCTGCAGACATGGTTCCAATCCATAACTTATCCCTACTACACTCTAAACATGTTACCCACTTTTCCTATGTTGGTGCTAATACTAAATTAGGTAAGACCTTGGGATTCCTTTTAACTCACACAAGTAAGGTTACTGGACTTTCTATTCTCTTTGACCTAGGTGGAAAGAAAAACACTTTTTATTTTACAACCTTGGACTGTAATAATATGTACCAAAAGATATAATTTGTATCTTCCATAAGAGTTCATTTAATTGGTAATTTTAACACGGGCTATTTAGCTTTTAATTATGTCATCCTGAATTCTGATCTTCCACCTTCAGACAAGGCAATTAGCGACATTTTCCTTCACTCAACTTTTAGGAAAAAGACTCAAAAACAGCCCTTTAAATTGTTGTGCCCCTTGCAGGGAATTTAAGCAGCCTCTGTCAGTAATGTAGTCCTAATATAGTCTGGCAGTGAATACTAAGGATGAAGATTCAATCAAATCAGAAGACACTTTCGCACTGCCCTATTTCTTCTGAAATTAAACAACCAAGAAATGATGGGCTACATGAGGTCATCAAGACAAAACTGCTGTCTTTATAATTGAAAAGGTCTAAGAAATGAGTAGAAAATTATCTTTCTTGCAAGAATTAGTTAAAAATCTATGAGCACCTGCTAAGTACACAGAATTAATCAATTCACATGAGGCACACTGAGAGTACGCAAACGATTAATGACCCAACTGTTAGCTTCTTGAAAGTTGAAATTAAAATAGAGCTCAAAAGTCTAAGAAATGTCTTGTGGGCAAATGGTTATAACTCGCTCTTTTAGGAGAGCAGCCCAACTGTTTAAGATCCAATATCCTCAGTTGGAAGACATTGTTTCCAAGAGAATCCGTGGAGCCAAAGCAGAGAAGTGACAACTGTGCGTGTTAACATAAGTGAAGGAAGGAAAGGATTCTACTTCATCTCTTTCTAGAGATTTCCATGTAGCCCCTGAAGAAAACTCAGGAGCCATGGGTTCTTTGTGGAAAGCTCCTCCAACAATTGGGACTCTCAAACGACCTTTGACCTCCAGCTTTCCCTCCTGCCATCCTCTCAGCTCACAAATGCCCATCTAGCTCATCTCCAAAGACCAACTCATGTGCCATCTCTTTTGGGAATTCCCGCCCCCCAACCCCACCCCCACCCCAATTATATTCTGGCAGAAGGAATCTGTGGCCCATTTGGTACTTGTTCTGGCCACTTTTGCATATAATTGTGTGAAAACTCACAGTGAATAGGATATATCCCACCCCAGGACTTAGAACAGCACCTTCCCTATCAGTAAGTGTTTAAAACAGATTTGACAAACAAATGGAAACTGGAGGAGATGTAGCGAATAAGTCTCTCCTTTAGAACACCTGGAAAAGTGCTTATACTTTCCTTAACAATTTACTGAAAATTTTCTAAGTCAGTTTTTCTTAACCAAGTCTGTGAGGACCAGGGATGGATGTTAGGGCATCTGTGAACCTCTTGAAATTGTGTATAAATTTAATGTTTATTCTAGTATGTGGCTCTCCTCCCCTCCAACCTCCCCACTGGAGAATCTTTACAGCTTTTTTTGAGTCTTTAATGTAACCATAATCCAAAAATCAATTTTAAAAATCAGTCCTACATATATTTTTATATAAACAATAAAGTATAAGAGCTTCTTGAAATGGTTAAGTAATGCAATGAGCCACCTAAGGCAGTTGCCACCTTGGATATCTATTAAAGAAAAACAATTCTCTGTTCTGATTACTCCATACAACTATTCCCTGAGGTCCAGAATGAACCACATGACTCAGGGTCTTCTAGTATTGAAACTAGAAGGGGCCTTAGCGATCAGCTAGTCCAGTGGCTTGAAAACTGTAGACTGCACAGAATCATCTGGAGAACATGTCAAAACACTGATTTCTGGGTCCTGCTCCTACAGTTTATGCTTCAGTAGGTCTGGGAGGGGGCCTAGGAATGTATTTCTAACCAGTTCCAGAGGATATTGATGCTGCTGGTCTGTGGTCCACACTTTGAGGACCAATGATCTAGTCTTATTTCCTACTGTATATATGACAGAGACCTTCAGAAGCTGGGTGTGACCTACCCAAAGTAGCACAGCCAAGTTGGAGACCTGGGTTCTAACCACACTCTGATTAGCAGGGTCCTCTTAGGCAGGTCACATCTGGGTCTCTGAAGCTTGTAGATGACTAGCACAGACACAAAAATCTGTCTTAGCTGGAGACATTCAAACTGGTTGGCAATACTAGTTTCACCCGAAACCACAGAAGTTATGAAGAGAAGAGAATTTCTTATTCTGCTCATTCCAAGCAGAAAATTAAGAGTTTTGTTGATTTTTTTTTCTTCCTCTAAATGATAAATCTCTGTGGCAGTTTATTGCTGTGGCTAAAATGTTCTTTTGAAACAAAAACATTATGTCATCCTTCTGACAATGCAATAAGATTCTTTTCAAGGGGTCACTTTCATAGTGTTCTAATAATGACATATTTTTCTATAAACCTTTTAGATAACTTTTTTTTTTCCAATCATTTTTAAGGAGTACACTTTCCAGCATTTGGAAATATCCTCTCCCAGCCCTCCCTATAACTAAATAAGACCATAGATAAAAGCATGATCTACAAGATTTGGCTTCAACCAAAGTTTCACCTCTGTCTTGTCCCATCTCAGACTGCCAGGGGTCTAACTTCAGTCTACTGTTTGTTCCTAACCTCCCCCTCAATGCCACCAGACCCTTCCCAAGCCTGCTTTGGTTTACATGCATCGGTCTTCCTGCTTCTAGGATCTCCGACTGGTATTCAGGACCTGTCTTGTAACCCTTCTGACTCAGGACATGCAAATTCGTCTCCCTGTAATATGACTTGGCTTTCAGAGGAACAGACTCCATTGTCCTGCTTCATTCCGGATATAACCTTTTAGTATCACGTGTCAGACTGACAGTACTGTTTCCAAAGTGTTATAGAAAAAAATGAGCAGAGCACATTATAGTTGAAATGTGCTTTACTCAACATCACAATGTACTAAACTGCTGAAAAGCGTTTGTAAAGCCTTCCCAGAATCTTAAAAAACTTTTTCCAATCCCACAGTACTCATTCTCTACCGTTTACTTTATGAAAAATTGCAATTATTCATGATACTTTAAACAATGAACTTCATATCAAATGTGAATATAAAATACGAAACCCCATCTCTGTTATATTTTCTTCCTGTCATAACCACCATCACCAGTTCTCTAATGTAGTGTATTCAGAATTTAGGAAGATTGTACAAAACCCGGCAAATCAGCCTCATCCTGGATGGGAAGGATATCAAACTGAATGGACCAAGCTATATAACCTAGGAATGAGATGGATCCTGCTTTGTCCATAGTATCATTGTCTTCCAGAGTTTTACTTCTAGGCACCCTTGAGCTAATCATGACTTTGTTTTCTGACTCTGGGCTTCACATCACCCAAGACCAGGGGAACAGCAGCATTTTATTACTGATATCACATCCACATCACAACCATCTATTTGAGTGCCTTCTCTGTGCCAGATCCTGTGCACACATTGTTTCAAAGGTTAAGTAACTTCCAAGGGCTTCAGATCTGGGAAGTGACAGATCTGAAGTGATATTTGAATACAGGTCTCATCTTACTTAGACCAGCAGTTCGCAAAGTGAGGTCCAGGAACCCCTTGGGGGGTTCCTCAAATACCCTTTCATGGGTCAGCAAGGCCAAAAGAATTATCTGAAAAGGCTATTAAAGTACTTCTCCCTTTTCCAACGATATTTCTGTGTGAAGCTGCATTTTCTCACCAGACTTAAACCAAAACAATGTATTGTAACAGCTTGCATGCAGAAGCAGATGAGAATCCAGTGGTTTTCTTTCTATTAAATCAGACATTAAGAAGATTTATTAAATATGTAAAACAATGTTAATCTTCTCACTCAATTGTTTGGTTTGGGAAAACAGGGTTATTTTTCATAAAAATATGTCACTTGTGTTAACATGTAACATGGGTTTACTAATGTTATTTTTAAATGGATTAATACATATTTTAAAATATTATTAGTTTTGGCTTCTAAAATGGTAAATACCAAAGGCATAGATAACTTAAACAAAAGCTCTTTGTGGATCCTCAATAATTTTTAAGAGTGCAAAGGGGCAGCAACTGCCCAAACTTTGAGAATCACTGCTCTTAGATAACACTCTGATTCATCTTGTCACCTCCATTGCAGAAGGAAAGTTCTCATTGCTGGAGAAGGGGGTGGGTAGGAAAGAAAACCCCTTGCTTTTAGAAATCCAAATTCCTATTGCACTTATTATGTACACCAGGCACTTAACTAAATGTAGAAGGGAATAAATGGTCTTAGAAAATACACTTGTGCTCCGCCCCTTCAGCTAAATGGAAAGTTTCCTGAGGACACAATAGTATTAACTCCCTTGGAATCTAGAACATATTTAGTCTTGAACAAAAATAGTGATTAACTGGAAACCTAAAAAAGAGTTGGCGTCATGAAGGATTTCCTAAGTTTTACATAGGTTAATAATAGGTTGCCAAGGAAAGAACACACATAGTATGGAGAGACATAGTCTTGAGTTCAACTCCTGTCACACCTGGATAAGTTATTTGATTTATCTGAGCCTCAGTTTGCCTATCTGTAAAATGGATCTGTGTTCCTAATTCATAGGGTGTGAGGAAAAGTAGAGACATTGTATATGTACAACATCTGTCATGCAGGAGGCACAAAAGAAATATTATTCCCCCTGGAACCACAATGGGTCAGTTCTAGGGCAAATGCTGCACATCTGAAAATCCAAATACTCGAGGGGACATTTTTCTCAAGTGAATTTCTCAACTCTCTGCGTCTCTTGGCTGTTGATGTCATCAAGCTAGGTCAATTTCCTGTAGGTGTCACTTCAGTCTGGCTTTAGTCCTTTAGAGACATACACATATTCTGCTCTTGGAACTCACTGGCAATAGATATAAGCACTGGAAATTCCCCTCTATGAGAACAAAATATAAAGAAACTGAATATTACACTATAGTGATCATTTCAAAGTTGTAAAAAATTATATTATCGACAGTAATACAACTCCACTTAGTGGTTGCTAAGTAAAAAATCTAAATCTTAAAGCTGGATGCAATATAAACATTTTCAAAATATAATCAGATGGCATATGGAAAGTATTAAATTAAAATGTTAGCCTAAAATTTAAGTCCCTGTTTATTAAAAGAAAAAAAAAAAGCAATTTCAGGCAGTAAGTCTAAGCTTACCAACTGTGAAGACATCCCAAAGTGTTTTATTTTAAGACTCTTGTCTTGTTACACCACCGGAAAATTGGATCTAAATCCATTTACCATAGGCAAAGAAAATGTTTAAACCTAAAACTGTATTTACACACAGCTGTAATGTAATTTTGCCTTTTAAAAAAAAAAGGGTATAAAAGTAATAAGAATTTGTGGAAAACGAGGGAATGAAAAAGAATGTTTCTATGTCCCTAAATTCCATGAAGCATTTGGAACCACAAAAGCATTTTATGAAATTATCACTATCTTTTGTTTTGCATTCATATCATAAAGGAGTCCATTCAGCTAATTTTTGCCCTTTCCTTATAGATATATTATTTTTTTAACCTAAAACTTACACTAGGTGGAGCCCCATGTTCAGGATTTGGAGTGATTTAAAAAAGGGAAAGGAAAAAATAATTCACAATTGAAAGCAAAACCCAAAAGGCACTCATATTTTCTCATTTTTTAAGAATGTACCCTCAAAATCTACAGTACCATCAGAAAAGAATTTTTCTTTCTAACAATTAAAACCATGACAGTGAATAGGACCATCAACATTTACTACAGAGAAGCACTGGTGCACAGCTGCTGCTACAGTCAAGAGCCGTAAGGTTCTGAATTCAATGCAAACATTGCAATTCCTTTGGGGAGGAGATATACAGGGCATGGGAGATAAGTCTTTTCTGGATCCTTGTAAAAATATTTTGACCATGTTAATGTTCTCCCGTGTCTAAAGTGGGCACAGTCCTCAGATCTGTCATGACATTCCAATTAGAGATACACTCTTGTGAAAAACAAGACTCTTAAATACATCAGAGCATGCGTAAAAGAGAAAACATCCAAAATAACAGCACACGGGACTATATTCACTATCCCGAGATAAACTAAAAGGGAAAAGATTATGAAAAAGAATGTATATATACGTATAAATGAATCACAGTGCTGTAGAGCAGAAATTAACACAACACTGTCAATCAGCTATACTTCAATAAAATAAATAAAAAACCAAACAAAACAGAATACGTTCAAACCTCTAAGCTGTCCATGACGCAGAAATATAGGAAGCCCTAATCACACATTTAGGGATGTCTGAGGAGGTAGGGGCTTCTGAACTGAAAAAATAAAACCCAAAACCCAAAATATCGCATGTTCAATTATGGGTCGGTAGAACTTGCTGTTAAAAATAGGCTCTAACTACTCTTGAGCCTCTCGGTGGACTCAAGCTGGGGAAGATAAGGCGTCAGAGATAACCCGCCAAACTTAGTCATCACTCACTGCTGATGGGTAAAGGCACCACGATTGCCCCACAAATATCTCCCTTCATCGTTGCTAGGTCAGCTCCCCCTGCGCTATCTCAGGGCTGTCTTTCCAACACAACGTGCTCGAAATGCAAAGTTCAGAACAGCAGCAAGAACCTTGCCCAGTTCCCCAACGCTTGTGCTGACACAGCCGACGTGATTCTGTCAGTTTACTAGGCAGTAAAATGTTGTAGAGTTGCTTTAATTTTTTTTTTCTCCAGACCTATACAAAATCTTGGGCCCGGCCAGACCTAGTTCTGCTGACAGCTGAATTATGTAGCAGAGTAACCTTTGAACAAGTACAATTCATTGACCTCACATAAATTCTCCCCCAGAAAGTCCAAGAAATGGGTTCAATCAGGGTCAGGTAGGCATGGAGGCAGTTAGCACTACCCCAAGAATCCAGCATCCATCATACCTGGGGATTTATACCTGTTAAACCAAACAGTTATGAAAAACAGAAAAGTATGTTCTCGGGCCTCTCACTGTCGTGGCCCCTCCCGTTGCGGAGCACGGGCTCCGGACGCGCAGGCTCAGCGGCCATGGCTCATGGACCCAGCCGCTCCGCGGCATGTGGGATCTTCCCGGACCGGGGCACGAACCCGTGTCCCCTGCATCATCAGGTGGACTCTCAACCACTGCGCCACCAGGGAAGCCCGAAAAGTATGTTCTTTGATGTTTGCTTCATATTTTCCATAGGCAAGCTGATTTTGTCCTTTGCAAGCCATTTACTAAATTCAAATTATTCTGCTACATAAATGATTTACAGAAGCAAAACTAACAGGAGTAAAGAAGAATAGCACTTTGGAGTGGATAATCTTTGATGACAGCGGTGATTTTTTAAAAAGAAGAGAGGGGCTTCCCTGGTGGCGCAGTGGTTGAGAATCCACCTGCGGATGCAGGGGACACGGGTTCGTGCCCCGGTCCGGGAAGATCCCACATGCCGCGGAGCGGCTGGGCCCATGAGCCATGGCCGCTGAGCCTGCGCGTCTGGAGCCTGTGCTCCACAAAGGGAGAGGCCACAGCAGTGAGAGGCCCGTGCACCACCAAAAATAAATAAAAAATAAAATAAAATAAAAAGAAGAGAAACTATCTGAGCTTTGGGTTCTCAAACCATTCCTTGGTTAAAACAAAGACTGGACGAATTTGACAAACTACATTAAATAGAGAGCCTTTTTCAGTATCTTTAAAACCGACAGCTTTCATGTAAAATCGGTCATTCAACTTTTCATATCAATTTTTCATGTTGATGCAAAGCTATTTGTCCTTCTCCTCCAATGTGATGGAGTTTTCCAATTAGTTTTTCAAATGGGATGGGGGTGGGACCTGCCCTGTAGCACAGAAAATACACACTAACACATTTCCCCCAAACACTGTACTTTCCCCATCCCTCTTGCCAGTCTTGTAGCCAGTATTAATACTGTGATAGTAAGAGTCTTACAGAGTAAAGCTTATATTCTAATTGTTCCCTAAAAGATAGAGGTTAGCCAGGCACCTTGTATCTACTTCCGGCATGATGGATACAAGGGAAGTGATGCTAAATCCAATAGGCAATATTAATACAGACTCGACAGATTTACAGCCCTTCAGCCCTCCTCTCTTTATGTCAAGGGTAGCATCTTCAGAAGAGTCAGCAGAGGAGAATGGGTAACTGATGTTTTAAAACTTTTAAATATGGGACTTTAGGACCATCAGAAAAAAAATGGTTGATAGAGAAAACTACAGACTAAAGTAAACTGTAGAATAACTTTGCGGAGCTAATAATCTCACTCTCTGTATGCCAGGGAGGGAAGAACTTGATGAATCAATTGTTTTCATTTTGCTGACACTCCGTATTGGTCCTGAGAACAATTTCTTTCTAAGCAAAGTTATGTTTAACTACTTCCTTATCACCAACACTGCCTCATAAGCATAATTTAGAACTTTGCTATTGTAATTCAGTTTGCTTTGTTATTTTTTCCTTTTCATTAAAGCTTTGAGAGAGAGACAATGTCTTCTTCATCAGCACTGTCATCATCTTAGCAATTAAAGACAAGGTCGAGAAAACAAAGGAACCACATGTACCATAGAAGTCATTAAAAGGAAGGGGGGGGGTCGCCTTTAAGTGAAAGGGAGGTGAACAAAGATACTTGCTTTGGAAAAGACAGTGGAAATGAGCTGAGGCTCACCTCCAACCTGCACGGGGCTCAGAGTCACCGGTGGGGACAAGGGTGCACAGTGAACCTGGGAAGTGATTAGAAGCCAACATCACAAAGCAAGACCTGTAGGCGGCTGTAGGCCCAGCCCTGGAACTGAAATATAGCCCCATGTTTGGTGACTTTTTTCCCTACAGAAACCAAGCCTGAGAGGCACAAGCATCATTTCATTTTCAGAGTCTGGAAGTGGAACAGAGAAGAAAGAGTTATGATTCTTGTTTCACTGGCCACTGTAGGTCTTGATAAGAGCACCCCTCCTTCCAATAAACAGACGTCATTGGTTGTAGAATCTATAAAAGTTGAATGAGATATTATTTCAGGCAGAAAAGTAAAAGCTACCATTTCCTGGAAGAGTCAAACTCAAGTCTCTGGAGGTTCAAAGCTCAGCTCGTATGACGTCTCATTCCAAAGTTTCATTCTGCTTTGCTTTATGATCAATCGTCTAGACAGCTTTATCTACCAATGGTTTGAAATCTCCTGGATATTTGAGTTTTTCTTTAAACAATTTTTTTGGGTCCCACACTGGCTACTATCATGCTGTGTATCTTTCGGGGAGTCAACAAATATTTATGAAATGAGTAGGAGAAATTTCAGTATTTGGAATAGTTACAAACAATGCATTTGCTGCTTTTAGGGCTGAAAGCCGTACAGCTTAAAGGGTCTTTAAAAAATTGTATCTCCTTATTCAGAGAAAAATCCATGTTATTAAAACCATTGCTATTAATAGAGCAGATAGAAATCACCCACGTGTTTCACTTCCTCCTCTTATCCCCAATTTCCCAAATTCACAGGCATTTTCTCTTCTTCAGTTAATTTCACAAAAAAGTTCTGTGCCTATACGGTGGACACCATGATATCCTGCCCGGATCCCCTTACAGGAACAAAGGATTTATAATCCTCCAGCTTCTAGAAATGCTGCCAAAAGGCAGTCCTCAGCTGTCAGTCCTT
This sequence comes from Kogia breviceps, assembly GCF_026419965.1. Taxonomy (NCBI): domain Eukaryota; kingdom Metazoa; phylum Chordata; class Mammalia; order Artiodactyla; family Physeteridae; genus Kogia; species Kogia breviceps. Next base: position 57,418,590 of record NC_081324.1, read on the forward strand.
TGTGGGGTTGCCTCCACTGAAGAAAACGGTCTTGCACAGGTCACACCTCCTTCCAGTAGGGGTAAGGATGCTCGGGCCATCTTGCTCTAATTGGGAACCACCTGGAGGTCATTCCAGCTATAGGGGTCCCCATAGGGTGAGCTGAGACCTCTGTGGGGATCACGACTTCTCCCTCTGTCCAGTCCTGCTCTCCTCCTTGGCCTTGGTCCCAGGAGCTCTTGTTAAGAAACACCTTGGCCGCCAACGTCCATTTCACAATCTATCCTCAAGAAACACAACCCGTAACAGCTCTGCAGACTGTAGGCGTTAGGCACAAGGAATTGTTAAAGATGAAATCCCAGTTCTTTCTGATTTTATAAAACAAAAGAGGGCATGTATAGATAAATCCATCACTCCCTTATGACATGCAAAGACACAGGGAGACACATGCAGGGTGCTGTAAAAGTCTGACGGATTCTTATACCCAGTGGGGTGGGAGGAGAGGGTGCTTATCAGGACAGAATTCTTGCAGGAGCTGTGCGTAAAACACAGGCAGGAGTTACTAAATAAAGACAAGGGAAGGAGCGGGAAGCAGGAGGAAGAAAATGAGAAAAATCATGGATACACGTGAGTTCCTGGGATGTTAAAGGCAGGACACACATGGGACACAGCAGGAGTGACAAGTGACACAAGTCTGGGGCTAAAAGCAAAGTGGCAGATGCATCTGGTAGGTGGTCACAGGATCGAGGGAAACTTGTGGGTCATCCAAAAGAGCTTTGTTCTTGACCTTTCTTTCAGACCGAGACACAAGACAGATGACTTTTCATGCAACTTACACTTCCAGATTTTTTCCAGCTCCTCACCTCTAGCAAAATTACTTAGGAATATAAAGCAAAAAGCAGCACAGACATTTCAGGAGAATGAGGGTGATATGGATAACACCTTATATAAACATGTAAGTACTAACATCATCTACTATATACAGAATCAGTCATCTTATAAGACAAACCTTCAGGGCATAAGATTTTTCAAAATATCTTGTTTTATTTTGAAAGAAGAACCTTGTCTTTTTTTTCAGACCTCCACTACATGGGTAATAGTAAAAAAGTAAACAAACATGGGCTCTTGAAGAGTAACTATGTTATTTTTGGTTATTGAAACAAATGAAATGTACAGGTTTTAACTTTTTAGTTATATGATTTTTCCTCCTGCAAGTTTCACTCCTTATCATCACTTTGAGGTTTACTTGGTCATCAAAAATCACTGTCATTACAAGTCAGAATGTTCATAACATCACTGCATACAACACAACGTTGGAGCTCTCTTAATCTATCCTTGCCTTCCTTCTTACCTAGAAATTTTCCACGAGTAAAATTACATTGCCCAAGTTAATAACTACAAAATCACAACTCACAAGTGCTACAGAAACGCTTGATAAACAGAATTATTAGCTGTACACCAGGAACCATTAGGTGATAAGACAAATAAGGAGGGCTGATGATTTTATACACAATCCCCAGCACATAGCCAGATGTGGCATCCGACAGATAGACGGACAGATAGATCTTTATCTATCTTACACACAGAAGAAATAATATGGAATAAAAGTGAGTGCAAATAATAGTGCCATAGAGGTAAACTTGAAAACAGCCTATTTTACTTGAAAAAAATAAATACTTTTTAAACTTTAATACTTAGACTTATTATTAGCAGCCCCTTACCTGTGACACCCAGACAACTGATTAATGCTCACCAGGCTGTTGCAAAACTATGGTGGAGAAGCAGTACCAGAAGCAAGATGGAACCACTGGGGTGTTTAAAGCAAGAGGGAGGCGTGGGCAGATTCACAGCTTGGCTATGTCTCTCTGGAGCAAGATGGAGGATGGTATAAAGATGAAAAGAAGGGTTTGGCAAGCTGCTGCAAAACTCAGGTAAGATATTATGAGTATCTGCACACCTTGGGTAACCGGAAATCCCAGCATCTTGTCCAAGATGTCTGTGGCTTGGCTCCAGCAACTCCTGCCCTTGTCAATGGAGACCCTTGGGAGATTCAAGCAGGGTGAGCTAGGTGACCAAGATAACTTTCTGCTTTTCATGTCTCTCTGATTTTGAGAAGGGCCTTATTACCCTGACTAATAAAGCAGAAAACCAGCTATTAGAGAAGTACTCATGATAGATTTAGAAGCTCAATAACCCTCAAAGCAAGAGTTGGAAATCTAAATGGAATTTGTAGGTACAGGGTTTATATGAATTGGGAAAGAATTTAGCTTCTGTTTGATTTTTTTCCTGCAAAACTACCATTAGTTCTATCAAAATATGATTATATTGTCAGATACAAAGATATCAACTCCTCTTGAAACAGAAATGTCTTTCATAGGGCAAATCACCCTACTAATTGACAAGTCTTTTACTATAACCACTCCTGCACCGCCTTCACTCCCTGCCATGACTCATGAAAGAGCTTTACATAACCGCCGGATAAAAGACAAATTTCGTTGTACGGGACACAGTATTGTCTGAGATGCACCAAAATTCTGTCTTTGAAGGTACAGAAGAGTCCAAAAGTATATTAAAATGGTTAAAAGGAAATGTGTCTAAATAAAAACATTTTATGACTAGGACCCTGGTGGCCTTCAGCAGGTCAGGCTGTACCTCGGTTTACTCATCCATAAATTCAGATGATAAAAAGTTCCTGTATCATGAGGTTGTTAGGAAGATTAAATGAGATGTATGTGGAGTCCATCACCCAGCACCTGGGAAAGAGGAAGTGGTGAAGGTGATGCTGAAAATGAGGGTGCTGATGATATGTGATCGTGCACATCCCCCAAAGTAAACCATGTCAGGGTGACAAACCCATTAGCTATTTGGTTTTAAGAAAACGATCCCATATTGACCAAACCAGTAACTCTTTAGGCTGCAGAGCCAGCCTATCCCCTCCCTATAAATGGAACAAAAACAGATTAAAAAACCAAATGACCCACACATCAAAAGATTCCCTAATAGACTAGAAGGGAGCCTTAGAAAGTGAAGGAAAAGGAGAGGCTGGTGGGAACACACATGCCCTACAACAGAGTCGGATGAGAAATAATAAGCAAACATCCTGACTTGTACTTTACTGCTTTTAGGACCAGAGATTTCTGAAGATTCCCAGAGCATCTCACAAATACAGTGTTATCTTCAGAAGGCTTTCCAGGTCCCAGACAAAAGAAGAATTCACAAGATTTGGGGCATGATTAATTTAAAAGAAGTAGGTTCTGGTTACTGATTATTATTGGAAGAGAAAGTGAGATTTTTTTTTTTTTTTTTTTTTTTGCGGTAAGTGGACCTCTCACTGCTGTGGTTTCTCCCTTTGCGGAGCACAGGCTCTGGACGCGCAGGCTCAGCGGCCATGGCTCACGGGCCCATCCGCTCTGCGGCATGTGGGATCTTCCCGGACCGGGGCACGAACCTGTGTCCCCTGCATCAGCAGGCCGACTCTCAACCACTGCGCCACCAGGGAAGCCCTAGAGTATGTGAGGTTTTAAGGATGGTTGACCACGGGGTTATCATTTACGAGAAGGAGGGCGATGGAAAGACCCAGAGAAACACACAGAGGAAAACACACAGTGTGAATCCCAAAAGGAGATTTTAGTTGTGGAACTGATAAATGATAGCATAACCCAATAGGCAAAACAGCTGATTAGGTGGTAATTGTGTCAAATCAACTACTCACAGCTCAACAGAGTAAACTCAAATGATACATATTCCTTAGGATATTTATGGACCACTAAATCATCTAAGATAAACATTCCCAAATTACTTACAACACAATAGAAAATCTTACAAACATTCATGCCAGATTTCATGCTAACATTCAATATAATTTTAGAGATTTCTGAAATAACAGATGGCAATAGCAAATGTATTTGCTCCCAACAAGAGAAATCCCACCACCTCAACTGGCTAAGATGGCAGTTTGAAATTTATTTGAAATTTATGCAGAGGGACACCCAAGATGAAAGGGGAACTGATAACCAAGACAGTGGTTTTCCTATGGCAATATACGCCAACTGATTTCTTTTTTCCAGGAATTAGCCATGCTGAGTACTTTTAAAAATGGATAGAAGCTATTGGACCAGCCACTTCTATAGTATCAGGCTAATCAAAGGCTTTTTAAAAAATCTTGCTTCCCACATGCTTGATAACTAGAAAGAAATGTACTAAAAATCTCTTTTTTGTATTCAAAACCTGCCTGTCATCTGGTCTCCATTCCATAACAAGAAATCCACCAGCAGACATCAACCCTCTCTCCCCTCCCTGGTCCTGCATGTGCAATGGGTGAGTGCCCAGTACATCCTTATTGCCCAGTTTTGGAAGAGCAAAGTTAGAATTTGATATTTAACAGTGTTGCTACCTTGAGTTTTGAAACCATCGACTGAGGACCAATTAAAAGTGGAAAGATTTCATGTCAAGATTCATGACTCATTTAATATAAATACATCAACAATGTATCCTTTCCAATGCCCTTATATTAGAAACGATCCCAGCATCACAAAAACAAACACATTTATATCTGCCATAAATGGTAATTATGAATATTTGCGGTGTGTGATTTATAGAAACAACTGAACAAGAGCCTTAGAAAATTCCATTTGATTCGTTATAAAGAACTATTCTTCAAAAATCATACAAACCCTCCCCTTCCAAAAATGAAGAAAACCAACAGCAAAACATTCAGGTGCATGGGGTGCACTAAGATACTAAAGATATTGTCCCATCAAACATTTTCACTTGGCAATTTTTTTCTTCCCAAGAGAGAGAAATCGACAGCTTAAACATTAATTTCAGGACTCACCCACATCGCCCATGTCACATGCCCAGAGATAACAGTTTTCCAGGTGATGGGCAGGTCACGTGCCATGTTCCGAGGGGCAGCAAGACAGGGACGGTGAGCAAAAAGGAGAAGAAAACATAGATTAGAAATAATCCAACAACTGGTGGTAACTCACCCCCATTCTGAGCGTGGTAATAAGAGTTCTCTCCTTTCTAAACCTGCCCCATTGCCAAGACACTGTGGGTTAAGGACAAGGTTGCTATAGAAAAGCAAAGGTAGATAATTCACAAGAGATACAAAGGGATCTCTTGTTAACATTTTCATTGAGCGGCTGCAAATAAGAGAAAACGCACACAGGCCACATTTGAATATGTAATAGATGTTTCCAGAAAGAGACCATGAAAGAGTTGTATGAACGCATAGGGACGTAAAAATAATTAAAGCAAGCCTGGACTAGAATGGGGGGGGACGGGGAAGGAGTGTGAGACTGTGGCCAAGTAAAGACTTAGGCTAATTCAAAATCAAAATCAGAAAACCCAGTAAAATTATTTACACATTCCCACAAGCATTTGACTAAAATAATTCCAATTATACATTTTCCAGGAATATAAATTATAACTCATTTTAGAATGTGCTGAAGGTCAGAGCCGTAGAATGTAATTTGAATTCATCAATAAAAAGACCAAAGAAATAAGTTATTATTACCTTTTTTATAGAGGCCATGAAAAAATTTTACATGGCATAAAATTTCTAGGCTATGTTGTTTTTCAACCCTACAAGCCATAATAGTTGCTCTATTAGGGAAGAAATTTCACAGCGTAAAGTCACATAAAACGTAATATCAAGTAGATGGAACTCCCTAAACAGGTTTCATTTATTTTTTTATTTACTTATTTTTTTAAAAGATACATTTTCTTGAACTTTTATTTTTTTTATTTTATTTTTTTAAAAACATCTTTATTGGAGTAAAACTGTTTTACAATAGTGTGTTCGTTTTTCCTTTACAACAAAGTAAAGAGATGTTCCCATAACTCTTCCCTCTTGCATCACCCTCTCTCCCACCCTCCCTATCCCACCCCTCTCAGGCTTCATTTAAGACAGAGCATCTGTCACAGGCTTTCCACATGACAGTCACCTTGGAAGACCAAGCAGTGCCAAGGTCATGCTAGAGGAATTTGGTGATCCTTGGATCCACCAGGGCCTCCTGGGCCTCTACCCTACAGATGTAAACTACTAATCCATTACATCAAAAGCTACTATCAACTCAGAAGAACTGAAAGCAAGGTCTCGAAGAGATACTTGCACACTTGTGTTCATAGCAGCCTTGTACACAATAGTCAAAAAGTGGAAGCAACCCAAATGTCCATCAACACATGATGGATAAACAAAATGTGGTCCATACATAGACTGGAATACTATTCAGCCTTAAAAAGGAAGGAAATTCTGACATGTGCCCCAACATGGATGAACCTTGAGGACATTACACTAAATGAAATAGGCCAGACACAAAAAGGACAAATACTGTGTGATTCCACTCCTATGAGGTCCCTGGAATAGTCAAATGCATAGAGATAGAGAGTAGAATGGTGGTTGCCAGGGGCTGGGGGGAGGGAGAAACGGGGAGTTGAAGTTCACTGGGAAGTTGAAAAGGGTCCTCAGGATCAGCTGCACAGCGATGCAAAAGGATGTGACACTGCTGAACTTAAAGATGGTTAAGATACTAAATTTTATGTTATGTGCATATTACTACAATTAAAAACAAAAAGCTACTGTCAGAATGATTACTGGAAATTTTGGCCACCCCGTGTAGACTCGATCTTCAAAGGAAAAAATGAATAAGAGTCTAAGTCACACTCAGCAGAAAGTGTTAAAAATATTGCAATTTGTAAACCAAAAGCATCCTACCTAGCACAAACTCAAGAAACGTGGTCTTCTTTCTCAGCCGATGGTGGGATGAGAGCGTTACTTAAAGGGCACTGGATGAAGTCGTTGACAGATATGCCTGCAAAGCCCAGAGAGGATCGAGCTGTCAGCACTCAGTCCACAGCCCTCTCCTGTTCCATCCAAGTCCACGGACACCTTGGAAAGTGCCCATGCAAGGTCTTCCTCCATCCAACGTCCATCCAAACTTTAAAAACATCCAACGTCCTTTGGATGTTTTAAAAGTTTAATAACTTGGCTTGTGGGTAGCATTTGGTTTAATCTACTCTCCTAGTAATGAAATGGTGAATTTTCTTCTCAGTGAGAACATGCGAACTGTCATGTTACTGGCCAAAGAATACAGTTGATCCTCTCTGGTATATTAACTATTTTTATTTCCTAAAGAATCAGAAAAGGGAATACACGGTGCATACACGAATCACTATTATAGAAGTGAGCTTACACATCTGCTATCACCTTCTGCCAATTTCCATCACCCTGTGCAAATGGTCCCTGAGTGTATGGGTTGAACCCTCAGTGACGGGAGATGGCCAGCATGGGGGGAGGACTTGGGGAAACTGAGGTGTGGGTTCAGTGGTCCATTAAAGGAACTCGGGGGTCTTGAGCAAGTCGTTAAACATCTCTGTTTCCTTGAGTGGAAAAGGAGAATAGTAGATGTCCTGGTTTTCTCATTGAGTAGTGGTAGAGATGATATGAAATGATGTTTGAAAAAGACCTTGGCAAAATAGCAAACAGGGCAAATTCAGAGTGGGCTTTGGAATGTCTGCTTCTCAGCAGGAATGCTCAGCTCCTTCCTTGGATAAGGAATGTCCAAATAGACAGGACATGCTGTAGCCTCAACTTCAATTTCCAATCTTACTTCCCATTATCCATCAGTCATCCTATTGGCTTATTTCCAACCAACCTATGGGCCATTAAAAGGCCCATGAATCTAGAGTAGGTTCCTAAAGTGTGGTCCAGGACCTTGGGAGGTCCCCAAGCCTCTTCCAGAAGGCCTGTGAGAGCAAAACAATTTTCCTAGTCATACTAGGACATAATTTGCATTTTCACTCTCATCTTCTCAGGAGTGTACAGTGCAAGTTTCTAGAAGCTACATGATCTATGAGATCTCACTCTCAGCTTCTGACGTGGAAGCAGAAGCCTACATAAGAATCCACTCTTTTCTCCTACGCCAGACATGAAATAGAATTGCAATAACACTCTTTACCCTAAATTGTTTTTGTTTTGGAAACACAGTTAACTTTCATAAAAAGAATTGGGTTTATGTGGCATGGACTTTTATTGTTATATGTAAGTGGATTAAAAATAACTATTTAAAAAATTTCTCAGCTGTATTTTCCAATGCAGTACATATCAATAAATATACCATGCATAAACAAAGGTTCTTTGTGGTCTTCGATAATTTTAAAGACTGTACAGAGGTCCTAAGACCAAAATGTTTGCGAACTGCAGTGTCAAGAGCACATATGAGGAAGGCAAAGGATGAGAGACCAGGCTGCAGCAGGAAGCAGAAGACCTCAGAGGCCACGTGCGGGACTCTGGTCTTTACCTAAGAACAGGGTCAGGCTAGCCTATACGTGTAGGAGGCTGCAGTTACTGTCTCTTTCCCGGTATGTGATAGATGTACAGAATCACTCACTGTTCAACCTACTTTTCCAGCCTCTAATGATTCATTATAGAAAATGAATTCATAAGGCTCCAACATAGAGCTTCATCAACCTATAATGAATCTCAAGGTTGCTTTCAAAAAGAATAACTTCCTCTACATGGTCAGTGCAGTGTCTGCATTGTACTTACCTTTTAAAACCCACGTTATGGTTAATTGGGAAATGGCAAATGTTTATAGAGGAGCCCACATCCCAGTGGAACCAAAAATCAGGGTCAGAGCTCTAAGGATGCTCTGTGGGGTGGGAGGAAATGGAGCTTCTAGGAAAGACGGTCCTTCCTGACTTCAGTGAGGCCCTCCCCTGCTGCTTGCAAACCTTCTCTCCTTCCTTGTTGGCTCTTTGGTACCTGTCCCCTCAGAAGTGGTTGCAAACTCTATTCACCCTCAAGTCCCTTCCCCTAACTCTTAGGGAAAAAAAAATCTCACTTCTCATTTCACCCAGGAGCTAGAGGCAGGCAGCTATGGGGTTAATATCCATGACTATAAAATAAAATTTATGAGTTGTTACCTTTAGTGTCGGCAAAATAAAAATAATTATCTTAATATGCAGTTTCCAGGAATAAGTAGCAACTGAAAGAGTGATTATGATTTTAATAACAAAAAAATAATTGTATGTTCGTAAAATCAGATCTAAGGCACGTCAAGGTAAGGAAATGTGTGTGAAGGGGACGATGGAACACAGCCAGGAAACAAGGCTGGTCATAGCAAACATTGTTATCTAAGTACATTTCCAGGGACGCCTGCTGAAACAGCATCACTGAGGGGACAGCCAGTACCTTAAAGAGAGCAACTGATAAGGTACTAGAACCTTCCATCTAGACTGAGATGGTAGAACATCAGGAGAGGAGGGCACATCTTTAAAAATGCTAAAGACATATGAGCATAAAATGCATGGAGTTAAACTTCTCAATGGATCAAATTATAGCTTTTCTTTAATGGTGCTCTGTTTTAAGGGTTAGGGGTAGGGTTAGCGTGTGAAGGAGGGAACCGGTATGATTTCATAGAGATAGTCTGTATTTGTGTGTGTGTGTGTGTGTGTGTGTGTGTGTGCGTGTGTGTGTGTGGTGCACCACGTGGAATGCGGGATCTTAGTTCCCCAACCAGGGATCAAACCCATGCCCCCTGCGGTAGAAGCGCAGAGTCTTAAACACTGGACCACAGGGGAAGTCCCAGACAGTATTTTTGAATCGACTTTGGCTTGGTGAGTCACTTGCCCTGGGCAAGCCTTGATTTTGTTGTCTCAACATTACTACAGAGGTGTGGGAAAAGCCAGACATAAAGGCATTTTCAGCCCTTGGATCAGAATACTTGGAGCATAGTACGTGCTCAGTAAATGGCAGTTCCTTTTCTTGATTCCTTCCCTTTCTTCTTCCCACCACAACTGGCCATCCAAGAGCTGCTCAACTTTTAGGTAACTACTATGTATATGTAACAGAGAGAGAAACAGAAAGGGAGTGGATGAGTGTACAGCGAAGACGGATGCCTGTAATTCATGAACAGATTAAAAATAGAATCCTCTATCCTGTGATGATTTGGTTGAAACTCTCCGCCCTGACATCTGACGTTGGATGTGGTAACTCGATTGATGTGGCTTCTGGAAACTCCTTCAACTTTAACATTTGTCTGGAATCTGTGATTGCATTTACCTATTTACTCCCTTTTCTCAAGGACAACCATTTTCGGTGCCATGGAATCCTTCCCTCCTTGGGTCTGAAAGCCCCTTCTGCCTGGAATGTCGTGGTTCTGAGCTCTCTGGTTCAATCCCTCGTTCAAGGGGTCTTCCTGATTTTCTTTACCTGGGTTCCCTGCCCTCCCCTGGTTCCATCTGTGGCTTCTTTTCCTTTCATTCGATTGGTGACCCCATGGGTTCCTGAGAAGGCTGACTGGAACCATGCACCTGGTTCCTTACATAGAAAGAATACACCACACCCCTGCCCCACCTCTCCCAGCTGCAGCTTCTATACCTCCGGCTCCCACAAGCCCACCCGAGTTCTCTGTCTCAAGCCCACCATGTACATGGCCGCCTCACTCTCTCTCTCCCCACTCTCCACCACTCAGCATTTGTCTGACCCCCACAAAGCCCTACTTTTCCTCCAAGTCCAGGGTGAACACAGCCCCCTCCTCCAGGAAGCCTTCCCAGCCTTTCTGTCAGAATTAAGTGCCCCCTCTCTGGTGTTTCCCCCAAACTGGGGTGGTCACTTAATAAGTGCACATAAAATGTTTTTATTATGCAATAATTTCATACATGTAAATATACATGTGCAAGTGTAATAATAAAATGAACACTTGTGAACCCATCACCTAATGTAGTAACACAAGACTGTTACCAAAATCTCTGCATCTGCCATTCAGTCCTCCTGCCCTACCCCCTGGCTGCCACACAATGTAGGTTTTCCTAAAGAATACTGTTAAGTTTTGCATGGTTTTGAAAAAAAAAAGCCTTATAAAAATTGTATTATATCATTCAATCGTCTGCAGCTTTTATTCTGATCATCATTATTAATGATTCATCCACATGGTTGGTTAAACCTATATACTTCATTCATTTTTGTGGCTTGTATAATATCTCATTTTGTGACTGTGCCATTATTTACTTATCTATTCTCCTGTCCAAAGACATTTGTGCTGTTTCCAATTTACTGCTATTATGGGTATTTTTGAAACATTTTTTGGTGCATATGTGTGACAGTTTCTCAATGGTATATAATTATATGCAGAATTACTATGTTGGAATATGTGCACATCTTTATAAGAAAATGCAAATTATTTTTCTTTTTTTTTTTTTTTTTTTTTTTTTGCGGTATGCGGGCCTCTCACTGTTGTGGCCTCTCCCGTTGCGGAGCACAGGCTCCGGACGCACAGGCTCAGCGGCCATAGCTCACGGGCTTAGTTGCTCCGCGGCATGTGGGATCTTCCCGGACCAGGGCACGAACCCGTGTCTCCTGCATCGGCAGGCGGATTCTCAACCACTGCGCCACCAGGGAAGCCCGCAAATTATTTTTCAATATTATTGTTATCACTTTATCTGCTTCTCTCCAGTGATGTGTAAGACTTGGTATTTTCATAAAATTCTCTTTTGAAATTCATCATTATCACATTTTGTATCATGTTTACTGGCATTTATATACTTGTCTCCCTGTGAAACAATAAGCATCACATTTTATTCATACTTTTATTCTCATGGCCCACATCAGTACCTTGCTTGTAAAAAAATAGGTGAAAACCAAACTGAAGTAAATACAACAACCTGTATTTAATTTGAGTTACAAGACATTCTATTTTTTTAATCAAAGTATAGTTGATTTACAATGTTGTATTAGTTTCAGGTGTACAGCAAAGTGATTCAGTTATACATATATATTTTTTCAATTCTTTTTCATTACAAGTTATTATAAGATATTGAATATATTTCCCTGTGCTATAGAGTGAATCCTTGTTGTTTATCCATTTTATATATAGTAGTGTATATCTGCTAATCTCAAACTCCTAATTTATCCCTCCCCTCACTTTGCTCTTTGGTAACCATGTTTGTTTTCTATGTCTGTGAGTCTGTTTCTGTTTTGTAAATAAGTTCGTTTGTATTATTTTTTAGATTCCACATGGAAGTGATATCATATGATATTTGGCTTTCTCTTTCTGACTTACTTCACTTAGTATGATAAATCTCTAGGTCCATCCATGTTGCCACAAATGGCATAATTCCATTCTTTTTAATGGCTGAGTAATATTCCATTGTGTGTGTGTGTGTGTGTGTGTGTGTGTGTGTGTGTGTGTTTATGTGTGTATATATATATATATATATACATCACATCTTCCTTATCTATTCATCTGTCATTGGACACTTAAATTGCTTCCATGTCTTGGTTATTGTAAATAGTGCTGCTATGAACACTGGGGTGCATGTATATTTTTGAATTAGAGTTTCATCTTTTCCAGATATATGCTCAGGAATGGGATTGCTAGATCATATGGTAACTCTATTTTTAGTTTGTTTTTTTTGTTTGTTTGTTTTTTTTGCCGTACGCTGCTGTGGCCTCTCCCGTTGCAGAGCACAGGCTCTAGACGCGCAGGCTCAGCGACCATGGCTCAGGGGCCCAGCCGCTCCGCGGCCTGTGAGATCCTCCCGGACCGGGGCACGAACCCGTGTCCCCTGCATCGGCAGGCGGACTCTCAACCACTGCGCCACCAGGGAAGCCCTATTTTTAGTTTTTTAAGGAACCTCCACACTGTTCTCCATAGTGGCTGTACCAATTTACATTCCTACCAACAGTGTAGGAGGGTTCCCTTTTCTCCACACCCTCTCCAGCATTTATTATTTGTAGACTTTTTGATGATGGCCATTCTGACCAGTGTGAGATGATACATCATTGTGGTTTTGATTTGCATTTCTCTAAAGATGAGCAATGTTGAGCATCTTTTCATGTGCCTGTTGTCCACCTGTGAGACGTTCTATTTTTTAATGCAAATAGCATGAAGGGTTATGGGGTTATCAATCCCTTGCACATATACAAAAATATGATTAATTTAATCAGGTGGCTCTCCTACTATTACCAGGTTACAGCAGCAGAACTAAGAAAATGGTAGTTTTACTTGAGAAAGAGAGAAGGTAATACATTTGGAATGAGTAAGGTATTTTGGGAAGAAAGCCTAACTATAAGCATAGAAGTGTGACTCAGGATAGTATGTGGACATCAGAGCCCAGAGAAATGGGCGGAAGATGGATGAGGGACTCAGGAAGGGATGCTATATGTGCATCCAAAGATTTGCGCCTTCGGCTGCCCCCATGGCTTCCTGGGGCACCATTGGCTTCCTGTCTGAGTCCCATCACTGGTACTAATAGCTCCAAAATTTGCTCATGACATAGATTGAGTACAGTTGTCTGAACTAGCCTGGAAACCTAACCATAAGTTTCAACATCTTCTCTCCGGGCAAAGAATTCAAAATTCCAAACAAATACTGACAAATGCACTTTTGGAAAAATGATTCATCTGTGAAATGGGGAATGCCTATATTCTGAAAGTAGGTCTCTGCCTTTTATCAATCTAATCTTTTCACCCGTAGGACCGAAAAATTCAAAGGCTGAAGAACACAAGCATTTCTATGCTCTAAAAAACAAAATGCACTACGTACATTAAATGACCCTGTGACCATTGCTTGCCTTCTGCTTTTGAAAAATAACTCAGAAAAGGAGAGCCGAAATTTGCCAAAGTATGAGGTTTGCGGGCATTCCTTTATGGGGGGGGGATGCAACCTGTTCCAAAGGGCACAGGACTATTAAAGCCAGGCTTCTCCCCGGCATGAGTGCACTTGAAAAATAAAAGGCTTCAGATGTTCAGAGGTCACTGACCTTGTCCTGTCCACATCTTTGATGCTGGCTTTCACATCAGGAGCAAACTGATACTTTAGTAGGTCAATACCAAAAAGCATATTTCTGAATTCAGTGTGTCTCTTTGTGAACAGAGAAGAGTCATCACAAAGTGGGGGAGAACCACACCATAAATCTCGAGCAAGCAACCCCATGCGGACAAATTCACCTCGTAGCTACAACCAGGAACCCATCAGACCATGAAGAGAAGAAGGCATCTGGAACGCAGCTCAGTGTTTTCAGCCTGGGTGGAACGCATGTTCTCACAGCTCTCTGACTATTGGGTGTTAAGGGAAAATCAAACCCCTCGCTGAAGTTACAAGGAGAGGTTTAGGAGAGACAGGATCTTTAAACTATCACTCTGATGAACTCAGCCACTTAAACTTTTTTGAAAATGAGTGAACGGATGTGCTAAGTTTCCATCGCGTTTCATGACGCTAAATCAAGTCACTACGATTCTTTGCATTTATTGAACACCCACTATGTCCTCTATGTAAAAGGACAGCCCCACAAAAATCTGGCTCTCGGCTGTTAAGAGAGTTTTGGGATCAAGAGGTAGAAACTTCCAGCTGTAAAACAAATGAGTCATGGGGATGAAATCTACAGCACGGGGAATATAGTCAATCACTATGTAATATCTTTGTATGTTAACAGAGGGTAACTCGACTTATCGTGGTGATCGTTTCGTAATGTATTGAAATATCAAATCACAATGCTGCGTACCAAGAACAGACATAGTGTTGTAGGTCAATTATACTTAAAAAAAAAAAAAAAAAAAAAAAACTGAGAAAAAGAGATCAGATTTGTGGTTACCTGAGGTAGGTGTTGGGTGAGAGGGGGAAATTGGATGAAAGCGGTCAAAAGGTACAAAGTTATGAAATAAGTAAATACTAGGGTATAATATACAACATGATAAATACAATTAACACTGCTGTATGTTATATATGACAGTTGAGAGAGTAAATCCTGAGAGTTCTCATTATAAGGAAGAAAAGGTTTTTTTCTCTTTATTTTTTATCTATATGAGGTAATGGATGTTCACTAAACTTACTGGGGTTATCATTACATGTTGTATGTAAGTCAAATCATTATGCTGCACACCTTAAACTTTTACAGTGCTGTAGGTCAATTACATCTCAATAAAACCGGAAGGAAAAGAAAAGAGTTTTGGTTTGTTTGTTGTTGTTGTTTCAAATTTATTTTAAGCCGTGTTGGGTGTTCGTTGCTGCGCATGGGCTTTCTCTAGTTGGGGCGAGCGGGGCTACTCTTTGTTGCAGCGTGCAGGCTTCTCATTGCGGTGGCTTCTCTTATTGTGGAGCACGGGCTCTAGGCATGCGGGCTTCAGTAGTTGCAGCACGCAGGCTCAGTAGTTGTGGCTCATTGGCTCTAGAGCGCAGGCTCAGTAGTTGTGGCACAAGGGCTTAGTTGCTCCGTGGCATGTGGGATCTTCCCGGACTAGGGATCAAACCCGTGTCCCCTGCACTGGCAGGCAGATTCTTAACCACTGCACCACCAGGGAAGCCTGTTGTTGTTTTGAGGTAGGGACTATGGTGATATTCAGAGGCAGTGGGCAGAGAAAGAGGGAGAGCATATTTATTTGACACTAATTTTCTATGAACACAATGCAACTTTCTTTATTGATACCCAGCACTCACTTTCATTGGCATCCAACACAGCGAAGTATAATGTGAGAGAATGGTTATTTTTCTTGTTTCATTTTTTTTCTATTCTCAACTCTATTTCTCAATCTTGTTAAAATTATACTTTTGGTCAGAGCAATAGTTTTATGGGTCAGATACTTTTTCCACATCCGCTCATTTCCAGGTAGTAAGTGAACTGCCCTCCAATAGGATGTCACTGGCGGCTCAGCCCAGCTGTTCTTTGAAGCATCATACAAGCAGCTCACCGCCAAAGCCACTTGCTACATTTCCAGCCCTGCCCAGTGGATCTTTACCTTCCACTAGACTAACAGCTGGTCAGATGTAACCAACACCCCATTTCCTTAGGCCAAATGGAGTCCAGGAGAAAGCATTTTGAAAGATGTGCTATAGTTTAGCCTGTGCTTATCACTTCAGTAGACTTTAGTGAAAACCACACAGATAAATCATCTTGCCAGGCTTTGTAAAGATTATCCAGAATATCTCTGAGATCATCCAAATCTAGGCAGAGAGGTGAAAGGAGAGGAAAATAAACATGAAATTCTGGGTAGCGTGGTTAAACAGGGAAAGTGCCGAGCCAATTCCGAAAAACGAGACATTGACTGTCGTCAGGCTAATGTGATCAGTTATCAGGAGGACAAAACCTATATTACCTGTGCTCCTAATAATACTATTACTATTATTATTGTTATTAAAGAATCCTTTAGTATATATTTTGTCTTGTTTCATTTTTAATTTATTTTATTGAAGTATAGTTGATTTACAATGTTGTGGTAATTTCTACTACACAGCATACCTAGTATTTTTGTATAGCAGACCCTGTGCAAAGGGATATTTTCATTCCCTTGTGCTAACATTGTGTTACAATAATGCTAACATGTAAAAACTATCATGAAGTTTATGTGATGTTATCAGGTTTAAAAAACAAAAGGTTTTTAATCTGTGATGATGCTTTAGGATTGTAGATTTGAAAGCTGGAGCCGCTGTAACTCCATCATAAAGATGAATAAACTATCATCTAGGGAAATGAAGAGCTGATGAACCCATAATCTGGAAAATTACATCACTGCTTATTTTTCCTGAAACACACTTAGTTATCTTCTAACCATATCTAGGGGCGAGCAAAGCTACACTTGAGACAAAATACTACATGAAATAACCTGAAAGATAGGCATATACTCATATATTAAAAAGTACGAGACATAAATCAAAATATCGTGATACTTTTTCACTGAGTGAAAAGGTTTGACATCCGGGTCGCACATACACTTCAGCAGCATTACTCACTGTTGAATTACCTAATTCATTTAAAACTTTAATATGTTTTTCAAAGGAAGCAAATAGCTAAGAATAGCACAAGTTACTCATCCTTTATAAATACAACGTATTCAATAGATGACGTTGGAATATGATAATATTCCTCAAGATTCACAAAATTTGTGAAAGTATCTAAGCCACCCAACCTTTGAAGAATGAGATCTCTACATTTGTAGGTTTTGTTATTCCAACATCTAACCATAGGAGAAAAAGTTAGGGGCCTCCTGGGAACGAACCCAGGTCAAAGGAGAAGAGAATCAAGGTCCCAGGTTAGTGTGGGGTGTGGTGCTTAGGTGGGAAAGCTTCCTAGTTGCCCATCTAGCCTTTTGCCCTCTTACGCCATCAAACTCACCCCACCCGTAGCTAGAGTAACCTTTCTATTTCCAGCCTCCTGTATTACTCTTCTGCATACATCCCTCCCATGGTTCCCCACTGCCTATTTGATAAACCCCAAGATTTCACAAGCTTGCAAGTTGGGTACACCTGTTCACGCGTTTACTATGTGCCAAGGATTCCATATGAAACCTTGAAAGCTGGAACAGATTTGGAGTGTGATACAGAGTATGCCTGGCTCCGTCCTCCATCCTAACACCCAGATGCTCATGTCTGGGTCCTGAGTGAAAGAGCCACTTCACCTCAACCACATAATCCACCAAGTGGCACTGTTGCGTGGTGGTGTCTCCAAGAAAAGGGGATGAATGCTGGACCTCCCAGGCCACGGGGATAACACAGCCAACTGAGCAGTGATCCAGAACCTGCCCCCAATCCAGACCTCAGGAAAGCTGGAGAACATGTCACCTCCTGGCCACAGGGATGCCTGCCTCTCTGTTGGGTCCAGTCCACAGTGGGTTTATCAGCATCCTTTGGTGCATTTGGTATCTTTAATGTCAAATGTCACTAGTGTGGCTTGAATAAAAGCAAGTGAAAAGGGGGGGGGGGTTACAGACAGCACAGAGAGGATGTGGTCTTAGAAGCAGGGGAGGGATTCCCCAGAGATTCCTAAGGTCAGTTAGGAGAAATCTGACTCTGTTTAGAATTACCACAATTGCAGGTGGTGATAGAGTCAGTTGTCTTAAAGTTATTAAGCTTTTTGGCCTGGAAAACATGGGTTATTCTTATATCCACTGGAAATTAAACCGCTCTTCCAAGAAATAGATCAGCTCTGTCCATTTGAAAAACACGAGGTGCAGCAGTTTTACCTAATTATCTTGGTGATTAAAGGGTCAATGTTCATCACCTCAAGATCAAGGAGTCCAAATGAATTTGTCATGGATTATCTTAGTGCAGACCGAGGATAAATGTCTACGCTACTCATTATTTTTGCAACATGAATGATGCCCATATAGAGAAGGTATGAATGACGCATCATTCCTAACAAATAATAATAACAATAGAACAATAACTATTGTTATACATAAAATATTTGTTATAAATAACAAAATAACAATTTCTAATCGATTTTAAATTGCAGAAACTTTTGCAGTAGGATTATCAGGTTTCTCTTCCTAACTGCATTGTACTTTCGTTACTGTTTTTTTTAAAAAAACTTGAAAAGTGCCAAAAAGAAAATTACATTTAAATATACTCAGGATTACAGTTCTTGTTTTTTTTTTTTTTTTTGCGGTACACGGGCCTCTCACTGTTGTGGTCTCTCCTGTTGCGCAGCACAGGCTCCGGATGCGCAGGCTCAGCAGCCATGGCTCACGGGCCCGGCCGCTCCGCGGCATGTGAGATCCTCCCGGTCCGGAGCACGAACCCGTGTCCCCTGCATCGGCAGGCGGACTCTCAACCACCGCGCGCCACCAGGGAAGCCCTACAGTTCATTTTTTAATGATTAAAAAATAAATAGAGTCAGAACCAAAAGTCTGAGACACAAATATTGAGACTAAAATTTGATTGGTTAAATACAAATTTTCATACTGAATTAAATGCTAATATAATATACATCATAGGACACAAAGGAATGGGTACATTTGTTGAAGCACTTACTATATACCAGACATTTTATAAGTATTTTTCCTAGTCCTAATAACAACTCTGCTAGGTAGGTATTACTAAACTAGTTTTGCAGAAGAAACCTAGACTCAGAACACTTAGGTGATGTGTCCCCAGACATTCAGGAGAAGCTGCTGGCACAGGAGTGCAGCTGGGTGAGTGTGGCAGCTTGATTGTCCCTACTTTGGCACTCAAATCCTGATCTCAGGCTCTGTTTCCAAGGAAATCCAGAATAACACGATACAGAGACCCTGACATATGTGTATGGGCAGGGGATGGAAGCTTAGTTCATAGACGTGTAGAAGGGGTGAAAGCAGGGAGAATGCTTTCCAAAAATGACATTACTGTATTTAAACAGCTTCTAAGGATACATGTTGAAAGTCATTGTTAAGACTTCGATAAAGTCTTCCCTGGTGGCGCAGTGGTTGAGAATCTGCCTGCCGATGCAGGGGACATGGGTTCGTGCCCCGGTCCGGGAAGATCCCACATGCCGCGGAGCGGCTGGGCCCGTGAGCCATGGCTGCTGAGCCTGCGCGTCCGGAGCCTGTGCTCCGCAATGGGAGAGGCCCGCGTACAGAAAAAAAAAAAAAAAAAAAAAAAAAGACTTCGATAAAAAGGTGTTTCAGGAATTGGCATGAAGGGAAGACACAGATACAGAGGGAAAACAGGCAAAGTGTGGCACCTCACACGTGTCCCCACCCCAATATCCACCCACATATGATCGTTGTTTTCCCCTCTTTCCCAAAAGGTACTCTCCGTAGAGCTCCTACACAGTGGGATGGGCACTGACCATAACAGCAAGGTTCTCCTGCTCA
The DNA here is from genome assembly GCF_026419965.1 of Kogia breviceps. Taxonomy (NCBI): domain Eukaryota; kingdom Metazoa; phylum Chordata; class Mammalia; order Artiodactyla; family Physeteridae; genus Kogia; species Kogia breviceps. Next base: position 57,438,139 of record NC_081324.1, read on the forward strand.
TTTTATGTTGTATCACCATGTCCACACTGCTCTTTAGGGTCTGCACATTACGCATTTTAAACATTCTCATTCTGTATAGACATTATCTCATCTATAAGACAGATTTCTATAAGAAAGATAGATTTTGGGTTTCTCACAACCCAAACTACAAAGGGCATCCAACATTCAAAAAAACATCTTTGCTGGAATGCAAATGTATCTCGGTCTGTTTTAACGCAGACCTCTAGCTTATCCAAATAGTCTTTGCCCGCGCGGGCTCCTGGTTTGATGATTTGGCGCTGCAGAATTTTGTGGCTGCTGGGGGCAAAGAAATACGTTCTCTTTTGAAGGTGAATATTAGTCTCTGATTAGATATTTGCTTGCATTTGTGCACCCCTATGTTCACGGGAGCACTATTTACCATAGCCAAGACATGGAAACAATCTAAATGCCCCTTGACAGATGAATGGATCAAGAAGATGTGATATATGTATACACACACACACACACACACACACACACACACACACACACACACTGGAATATTACTTAGCCATTAAAAAGAATGAAATAATGCCATTTGCAGCAACATGGATGGACCTAGAGATGATCATACTAAGTGAAGTAAGTCAGAAAGAGAAAGTCAAACACTATATGATATCACTTATATGTTTAATCTAAAATATGACACAAATGAATATATCTATGAAACAGAAACAGATTCACAGATAGAGAGAACAGACTTGTGGTTGCCAAAGGGGATGGGGGGTGGGGGAAGGAAGGATTGGGAGTTTGGGATTAGCAGATGCAAACCATTATATATAGAATGGATAAAAAACAAGGTATAGCACAGTGAAATATGTTCAATATCCTATGATAAACCATAATGGAAAAGAATCTGAAAAAGAATATATATATATATATAAAACAATCATTTTGCTGTACAGCAGAAATTAACACATTGTAAATCAACTATACTTCAATAAAATTTTAAAAAACAAATATTTGCTTGTATTTGAATTAGTTCATGTGAATATTCCATGATGGACTTTTATATCGAAGAGGTTACAGAGATGGAGAGGTTTGTATGGCAAAATGCTGATTTAAAAAGAAAACAACTATGAGGTTAGTAATTAAAATATTGTATCTCACTTTGAGATGCCATTTAGTTTTTTTTTATTGTTATTTTTCATTTTCTCTGTGATATAGTAACACTATCATTTCCATTAGCCAGTTTGGAACAGTGTCCTGAATAAGAATCACACATGTGGCCAAATGTTTTCACCCAGTGGATGACCAACATCTTTTCTATTTTGTAATATATTTATGTAAACCCTATAAATACGATGTGTGGGGACTTGCCTGGTGGTCCAGTGGTTAAGATTTTGCCCTTCAGTGCAGGGGGTATGGGTTCGATCCCTTGTCAGGGAGATAAGATCCCACATGCCTTGTGGCCAAAAAACCAAAACATAAAACAGAAGCAACATTGTAACAGATTCAATAAAGACTTTAAAAATGGTCCACATCAAAAAAAATCTTTAAAACACCATGTGTCAAAATTTATATAGCACCAATACAACAGCCCTTGATCACTCAGATCATCCAATTGCTCAGATTCTAGAAGAGGTTTGAGAGTATAATTCCAACATTATATAATAAGTGTCTCAGTCCCAACTATTCAAAACTTCAGCACCTGATCATGTCCTATTTTTTTCCTACTTGTTCATTCCTCGTGTGCAATGGGCTGTTTATTTGATGAGGATGGATTTATCCTCTCAAGTTTGAAGGCTTGTATATTTAAGATTGTTTGGAAGCATTTCTCTTTCTAGAACAAGCAAGCTGGCAAGCTTTTTATAATAATTTGTTTTTCCACCTGTCCTCAAACATATTGTATACACAAGAGGATCGGCTCAGTCTTTTTATTCTTCTCCATCAGAAACATTCAGACAACTACCCATGCTAATTAACACATGCATGCTTATATATTTTGATAATATAGTATGTATATTTTGCAAATCAAGGAGCCATGAGAGGAATCAGATGAAAAGTTTCCTAAAAGGAATTCTAGATCAGACAAATTCATGAGCCCCAGACCAAGAATTCTTCCCTCTTTCTGGATGCGTTCAGCATTTACAGGCATCTTGCCTGGGATACCTGTTTTCTTTCAGGCCAATCACTGTCAGCTTTGGCTTCCCCACATTCTGGTCTGTTTTGGAAAACTCTGTCCAACTCACATGACTAGAAGCTCATTTCTACAATGAAGAATGTCAATAATGACACAGATTCCTCCAGCTACCAAAGCTTAAGTTATTCATTTAATTAGACAAAAAGGACATAGAGGGTAGTTTGTGACTTTCAGATAATTGCCTCTTTTTCACTTCACCTTCGAATACCTGATCAAGGGTTGGCTACTTCTTCCTCCTACCGACCTGACTTGGGTTTGGAGCATCCTTCTTTCATTGTCTTTCTCAGGAATCACAACACAACCATTCAGTCAATGAAAAGTGATGGAGCCTCCACTCTAGGCACCACTCAATGATGAATACAAAGATGAACAAGTTGTCCCATCAACAGGAACACACTACAGAATAAAGACCTCGTACGTGCCACGTAAGAGGAAAACGCAAAGATCTGCTGAAAGGGGAGGGAGTCCTTCTGAGAATGATCAGGGAAAACTGCAGAAGGGAAGTGGTGTTTGAGTTGGACCCTTGAAAAACTGGTGGGATTTCAAGATGAAGATACAGAGAGGAGGGGTATTTCAGTTGAAGGAAATGGATGGGCAAAGGACGTGGAAATAAAATTTAAAGGTGTGCATCCAAGATGGGGACAGGTGCAATGGGTTTCCTGCCAGGGTCAGTGGGAGATCACACTGAGTGTTGGACACAGGGCTGTGAACACAGATATAAAGGGTTGAGATCTTATCCTTCAGGAAATAGGAGAGACCTGAAGTTTGCAGCCAGGCAATGATGTGATCAAAACTGTCCGATCAAAGGACTGACCTGGAAGCCTGGGTTAGGGGGCTGGGATGGGAAGATGACCACACAGTCCAAGCAGGAGGTGACAAGAGTCTGGGGAAGGACTGGTGACAATAATACAGAAAGGAAGTGACAGTGGGAGTCACCACAACAAGACCACTGGCATTTCTGTGTGTCTACAGGGCAGCAACGTGAGAAGAAGAAGGTGTAAAAAATGAAGACCAGGCTTCCTGCCTGGCGACTCAGGACATGTGCTGGGATAAGGGAGGAAAGTAGGAAATTGATGAATGAAAGTTTTAGACCTATTCAGTCTGAGGTGACTGTGGAACAGCTGGGTAAAAAATATCTACTTGGCAGTTGGAAATGGGAGACTGGATTTCTAATGGAGGCTGAAGAGAAAGACCTGGCACTAATTCATCCAGCCAACCTATACTCCTGGGTCTAGCAAACCGGAAGCTGGTTGCCAGGGTAGCTAACCTAAGAGCCAGAAATAACATGCCATAATAACAAGTAAATGCGAGGTATTTACATGTTATTGATTCCTCACCAGGAAGTATCCTTATCCCTATTTTACTGATGGGGTCACTGTGGCTCAGAGACGTTTCATAATGTGATGGAGCAGCGGTGAGGGGTCTGAGTTCTGACTCCTGCCCTTGCTTCCCCACCAGACGGAGTCACGGCAGCTCTCTCCCTCCTTCTGTTTCCAAATTCCCAATGTAAGTACTACTGGGCATTCCTTTGCCCATTCATATCTTTCCTCCAGTTCTGATCTGGGTTCATGCCACTTGACTGAAATCCTCCTAATTGACCCCAATTATACGCAATGCCATTCCCTATCACATCACTGCTCTTAACCTAGTTAGCTACTCACTCTCTTGCTACTGAGGATTCCAAGAAACTGTACTTCTAGCTCCGGTGTCCTGATTTCTGTCCACAATCCCACCGGCATATGAGCCCCTGTATTAGCTTTGGGCTCTGTGATCGGTGGCCCTTCAGCACACAGGTGGCCCATCTGTCAGACCTGCTTTGTACCTCATGTCATCATGACACCGAATGCTGTCCAACAAAAGCCTCACGTGCTACTCAAGTAGCATTAAAACACAAAGATTTTCTTCCCCTCAGCAATCTGGTGGCTGCTTTGATTTCTCTATCGCCATTTCACGGACTCCCTGGCAAACTGACAAATCAGAAACTTTCTAACAGCCATTGATGTTCCTCCATCTTTACTGTGACGAGCACGGTAAAGTTCGGTAGCTTTTACAGTCTCCAGCCCCTTAAGCAGCTCTCCGTGGAAAGTCGTGTTTTCTAGCGAATCGTGGGTCTTGCTGTTCTTGGTTAACTGGTTCTGAACTGGAAAATTCTACGTTCCATGTGTTTGCTCTCACAGTCTCCATCCCACTGACTCTGAGAACGCTGGAGTCCTAAATGGGTTCTCACCGTGTGGCAGGTGAAAATGATGAGGAAGTGTCTGTCCACAGTGCAATGTGACTCATCCGGCTCCCTGGATCTTTTTTTTTTTTTTTTTTTTTTTTGTGGTACGCGGGTCTCTCACTGTTGTGGCCTCTCCCGCTGCGGAGCACAGGCTCCGGACGCCCAGGTTCAGCGGCCACGGCTCACGGGCCCAGCTGCTCCGTGGCACGTGGGATCTTCCCGGACCGGGGCACGAACCCACGTCCCCTGCATGGGCAGGCGGACTCTCAACCACTGCGCCACCAGGGAAGCCCTCCCTGGATCTTTTTAATGAACCACTCACCGCCAACCGCCCTGACTTCAAGTCCTACACAAATCATTCCCCTTAAGTTTTTGCTCCTTTTTCTTCTTCTATTTTTTTTTTTAAATTTTCAGAGATAGCATGTTAATATTCAGTGTGTTGTGAGTAGAGCTGGCAATGCGGGGTTGGGGATAGCATGAAGAATCTTAGGATTCAAGAAGAAAAGGAATAGAGAGGCTTGGAGACGGCTCTTACACGTGAGAAGCGTGGGCCTGTAGGAGAGAGAGAGGGCTGAGTGTTACAGCTCAGGAAATGGCACTGGAAGGAATAGATACGCAGGCCAAGCTTCGAGAAAGTTCTTATTAGTCAGCTTATATAGTTCTCTTCCTCCTCCAAATCCAAAGCACAGGACCATCCTCAGTCAAGCGCCCCTTGCTGCTGCCACTCAAAGCACTGAGATCCCTTAACTTTCTCCCGTGTCTACCCAGTAGCACCAAATTCATGTTTCCTTTTTGGCCCTGCCAACCAGCACGTATGGGCAGAGGCCCTGTCATGTTCAACCTTGAGTTCCTAACATTTAAATAATGAGTTTATCTAAAGTGTATAGAATGCTTGTGAAAGTAGTGAGAGCTCCATTTCTAGAGGTATTCAATCCGGGACTGTTACAGAGGGACTTTAAACATGCAACAGTCATGCTGTTATTTCTAAACTTCCTAACACCTTAAGTGCATTTTTATTTAAAGTGATTTCACAAATCCCGAATAGTTTAAAAATACATGTAAACAATGCACATTAGGCCTCATAATGATTGTTATAATTGGTTTAATATTCTGATTTTAAAAATGACTGACCCTAGAAATTAGTAAATGTCTTTTCAGGCCAACATTTTGTTTTTTATTTATTTATTTTTTTGCCGTACACGGGCCTCTCCCTGTTGTGGCCTCTCCCTGTTGCTGAGCACAGGCTCCGGACGCGCAGGCTCAGCGGCCATGGCTCACGGGCCCAGCCGCTCCACGGCATGTGGGATCTTCCCGGACCGGGGCACGAACCCATGTCTCATGCATCGGCAGGTGGACTCTCAACCACTGTGCCACCATGGAAGCTTCAGGCTAACATTTTAAATTATAAGCATCAGTCTATATATGTTTGTTGAACACCTACTATATACCAGGCCCTGGGGGAAAAAAAGGATGAGACAGAACCCTGCTCTCAATAACTTACACCACAGTCTGGAGGAAACCTCCCTTATTGGGGCTGAGCTATCACAGTCTAGTTATAAAATTTTGGTTTTACACCCCTGCTCCTAGGAACTGAGAATGTTTTCCTGAGGGTACTACAGTTCTAAGAAGCCTCTTTAAAAGTCCTCTTTGGAAACTAATGTTACAGGAGAGGATCTTTAACCCCTTGGTGTCGCTAAGTCTCTGAACGTATGTAATTGATCCAGGTGGGAAATGCCTGTGGCAGATGAGAAGGGGAAGAAGGCCTGCAAGGTCATTTCCAAACCAACCTGAACTTGACCGCTTCCCTGCTGTAAATGAAGGGTATGTGCACCCGCAGTCCCACCCCTTCCCAACCTCCATCTGCAGCACCATTCCAGCTTGGGAAGGACGAGCCTTGCCGGGCCCTCCAGTAACTGTCATTAGGAGAAATGCAGCCAGACTCTGCGCTACCAGATTAGAGTCTGTTTCTAATCAAACGGAATTTAGATTTAAACCGGAATTATATTTGGGATTTACAGTTCTTTCTACTTTCATTCATTTCATGGATTCCAGCCCTCTCCCCGCCCAGTCTTAATCCAATGCACTTCGGAGGGAATTACACAGGAGTTGTCCACGAGCCTGGGATGGGGGCGCAGGAGGCTGGAACCCTCGGTCCCCTAGGGAGAGCAGCGCAAAGGGCCGGGAGCCGGACCTCTTGCCTGGGTCAGCCTCGCCTTGCCTCGGGGATCTTTGGCGCTCAACGGCTTTACCCGCCCGATCCTGCGTTCTCCCTTTCCGAGTCTTTTCGGCACCGCCCTCGCTCCCCGGAGGATTTCGCCTCCAGCACCCCCGGCTTTCGGGGCGCAGAGGCTTCACTTCTGCAGAATGAAAAGCGAAATCCGCGGCCGGCGGGCCGAGGCGGGGGCCGAACACGCCGCGTGGCTGCTGCTCGGGAATCCGCAGGGGCCGGGAGGGGTGTCACCACGCGGCGCGGACCCCGACCTCAACTTCCAGCGCTAGTCGGGCGCCCCCGAGCCCGCCGCAGCCCCGACGCGCCCTCCCACGCCGGCGCCTAGCCCTCCGGCTCCAGCGGCCCGGGGCGCCCTCCGGCAGCTGGTCCCCAGCCTCCACACCGCCCGCTCAGCGCGCCCACACGCCAGCCCCTGGTTCCCCCGCCTCCGCGCAGGACGCGCCAAAGGGAGTTCGGATGCTCAGCGACCCCAACTTCGGCTTCCCGAGTGACACGACACCCTCCCTGGGGTGCGGATTCGCCTCCGCCAGCCTCTACCCGAGGTCATCACAGCCGAGCCGCGGGAAGATGAAATGCCCGGCGAGCGGCGTTCCTCTGGATTTTGGAAACCTGCCCCATTCGCCTCGGGAGCGACTCAATTCCCCCACCCGCACCCTCTGGCCAGATGATTTTCACCCTGGGGCGCGCCTAGGTGGGGGGCTGGGGGGGCTAGCAGCTGGAGCGGGAGGAGGAGAGGGGCCAGCAGCGCTGAGTTGCTGGCATGCAGCTGTGCGCCGCTCAGGGCGAGGGGCGGCGGAGCCCTGCGGCGCGGCGGGGCAGGAGGAGCGGGCTCCTGCGCCTCTGCCTCACGGAGGATCACAGAGACACACAGACACACACACAGACACAGACACACACACAGACACACACACACACTGCCGCCAGCACCCCCATGCCAGAGCCCGTAGGCGGAGGTCAGAGCCCATGTTCACTTCACGGCAGGGGCTGAAACGCCCAGATGGAGGCAGAGGCTCCCGCCTCTCCTCCGAGGTTTGCAACATCCTAGGAGGCCCCCAATTTCCCAGAGCGAGCAAGGACTGGCTACAGAGACTACGCTCCCTCGGCCAGCGGTTCAAGCTGCAGCGGGTTGGGGATGGATACAGCGAGCACTGGAGAGCGAGCTCGCGCGCACCTCAGCCCTCGGCGCAGAGAACTGGCCTGCCCCACTCGCCCTCGGCGGACCGCTAGAAGGCCGGGGCCGGGGAGGCAGACCCCGGGGCGCTCCAACTCCGGCGAGGGCAGGGAGGAGAGTGACAGCACTAACCACTCCGCGTGTTGGCCAAGACACGGAATCTCCGAATAGGCTGCGCCGCCGGCGCGGAGCGGTGGAGGCGAGTAGGGGAGGAGGAGGAGTTGCGGGGCAGAGGGATGACGTCCTTCGGCGCTCTGGGCTCGCAGGGACTGAAGATTCGTGCGCTCGCCTGACCCGGCGCGCTCACTCCGAAGGTTCGCAGAGGTGCCGGGCCCGGCTCCCGAACGGCGCGCACGGGGGCGATTCCGGCCCGCTGCGACCAGGGTGTCAGCCCTCCGGCCACAGCCGAGCCCTCTCTGTCCGTCCCTGCGGATGCCAGGCGGGCCCGGGAAGGCAGCCCCCGGCCGGGCCAGCCTCTCCCCTTCCTCGCCTTCTCCCTCCTCGACCTCGAACCAAGGGCAGGCGCCCACGCACCAGCCTCTGCCCACCCGGAGAGCTGGAGTCCCGACCTGCGACCGTTTGCATAGAGGGATGTGGTAGGGGAAGGAAAGGGGCTCACCTGGGTCACGGGGAGCGTCCCTCTCCGGCCCCTCCCGGAGCCTGTTCGCCGCTCCCCGGCACAACCTTCCTGGAAGAAAAAAAGTAGCGCAAGGGCAGAGGAGAGGTAGGGCTGCTCACAGGTCCCCGTGCAGCGGCTTTTTCCTTCAGATTGTCCCGGATCCAGTCTTGGGTTCGGCGGCGGGAAAGGGCTCCCAGAGGTTGGAAGGGGCCTCCAGACCCGGGCCCTCTCGCGGCGGCGGCGGTGACACCTCCAAGTTGCCACCTGCAGCGCGCGCCAGGCGCCTGTGACTGCCCGCGCCTCTCGGCCCGCGCCGGCCCGCCTTCGCCGGCCGCTGGTTGGCTGCGCCCCGCGCCCGGGCGGTCCGCGCGCTCGGCCCCGCCCCGCTCCCGCCCCGCTCCCGCCCCCGAGCCGCGGTTCGCTGTGCGCGGCTCCTGCCCGGCCGCCCGGGGCTTTATAGCTGGCGAGTTCTAGGAGCCGCTCCTGCTTTTGCAAGAAGGGGAAGGATCGGGCACACATACTAACACACGCGCAATTTTGTGTCCGCTGAGGATTGGAGGAGAGAGAGAGAGGATGTGAGAAATGCCCTTAGTGTGCCTGAAGGGGACCTGGTAACTCGGTTTCGTTTGCTGGTGTTAAATGTGTGCAATGCCTGAAAAGAGTTAAAGCCGCAGAGGCAAGCATACAGGGATGTGAGTCGAGAGTGGTTGGAGGTTTGTTTTTGCTTAAGCTTCGCACAAGTTCACACAAAGCGCTAAAATATGAAGATAAGTCCTGGGTCGCAGTTTTTTCTCACCCAACCTGCATCAGTGCCGCGGAGGAGCCTTGGGCTCCAGCGGCCCCTGAGCCACCCACCCCCACTGGTGCCCAAGGAACCTCCAGGCCTGAAGGCCCAGCGTATCAGCCACGTGCTTGCTTGATTCTACTACGCCTCGGAGTCCAGGCCATGAAAACTCCTGCCGGTGCATATAGGAGGCCTGCGTTTTGCACAACTCTTGGGCCTTTTAAGTAAACAAAGGGCACATTATCTTTCTTTTCTCTCCCAACGGCCGCCCCAAAGACTGGGACAGGAGTTCACTGCGCCATCTCCCAGGGCATTCATGCGCACTCTTTCCTCTGCGCGCTTACTACCTCCTGAAGTCACGCTTTCTGGAAAATTCAGTGGGTTAAGTCTACCGGAGGAGAAAAACATATAAAAAAGATGAAAATACCACTCTGGAAAGCTATCCAATCAACCCGAAACGTCTCACTCCTAGGTGTATCTATGGGAAAGAGGTACATTGCCAAGTACCTATTAGTTTAATAACATTTCAAAATTAACTTCCCAAATATAGCCCATCAGGGACACGTCTGTGTTTTGTGAGCGCAGGTGTGGCACTGTTAAGCGTGACAAGCGTGCACACGTGGTCGTGTCTGGCTGTGCTTTGTAGACTCCTCAGTAGGGGGAGGGGGGAGGAAAGGATTCACTAAAGGAAGTCAGGGGGCAGTTGGCACCGGTCAAGGAGCCACTTCCTGTCAACTGTGGCTAAGTGTCTCGGAATGCTGCTTCATGGCACTAGCTCCTTGCATCTTAAGGCAGATTTTGTTTCATGAGATCCTAACATCTTGGGTCCCCTTTGGAAAATAATAGCCAACATTTTTTTTTCCCCTGTAGCCAAGTGCTAACGTTTACCTCTCTCAAGAAGAGGCAAGCCTGTCCTTATTCATCTTCTTGAAACTTCTTGAAACCCAAGGAGACTAGGGCCAGCAATTCAGAGGCAAAGCATTCACGAGGAGATATTTCCATACTCCACGTTAAGTGCTTGCTAAATGTATTGCACTTTGACCTGAACTGGCTGAAACCCTGCATAGAATGAAGGTGTGGCTTGGCTCAAGTGTGAGTGCAGCTGAATTCAATACCCGGAGGTTTACCTGATAAGTGGCGGGGTGGGCTGGGGTGTGGACATCTGATGTGTGGACAGCCAGGCGAGGCACAAACAACTAGACAAGATGCATTTCCTTCATAGTGGGGAAGGAGCTTAAAGGCTCAAGTGGATGAGAAAGCAACAAGAGAGAGAAGTGGAGCATCTGTGGACAGTGAGAGAAATCAACTGACCCTCTTTGGTCCATTGAACGTGCCAGTGGCTCAAGATTCTGAAGGAGGAGATGAGAGACTCGTTGGGACTCAGAGGCAGGGAATATGAAGCTAAGGGTCCCGGAGTGGTATACGGAGTCAGCACACATAGGGCTGACTCCAGGCTCCAACACTTCTGTGCGATGTGTTTGGTTTCCAAGTGAGACATGCTGTTTAAGCTTCATTCTCTTCATCTGTGTGAAGGGGATCAGGGTGCCTGTCTGCTAGAGCCGTGGGAAGGATTAACTGAGATAATGCGTCTGTAACGCTGGGCATATAGAAAGCGTTCAATAAATAGTAGGTGTTATTGCAAAGTGTTTAAAAGGGGCTTAAAGGTCACCTAAGACTTTTAGTATTTGTTTCTGATGGAATATTTCTGGCAGGTGCTCACCCTGCTTCTGCTTTCCCTATGATGAGAATCTCACTAACCCCAAATCCATTCCTTCTCCATTACCTGAAGATGAAATGTGGAAGAGTATTTTTTTTTTTTTTATTTTACTGGTTGGTTCTGTTTCTACCCATGGTGGTCATATAAATGTCTAAGCCCTGTTTCACAAGAGAGCACTCCAGCTCGTTTAAGACAAATAACAGGTCCCCTGTGTGACTTCTTTTGTCCAGACGAAAGTGCCCTGGGCTTCCAGCCTTTCCTCATATGACCTGGTTTCACAATCTTTCACCATCTCTTACCCTCCAAATTGCCTCTGACCTCCTTAAAAAAGAACGCAGTGCTCCAGCCCCATCTGCCAGCAAAATACCTTTCTCAACGTCTTAGCGAGGCCTGCACTTTTGTACCCATTTTGAATGGGAGATTGATTCTTTTTTTTTTTCTCCTTTTAAGTAAGTATTTAATACATTGTTTTTCAGACTTTAGGCCAAATCTAACAACTTTGTTTGTAAATCTAGAAAGCTAAAACTAACCATGTTTTAATATTCTTGACTTAGAGACTGCAAACTATTCCTTATGAGCTAAGTCCTCATTTTTTTTTTTTTTTTTTTTTTTAGGAAAGAGTTTTCCTAATTGTTACCATTTTACATTGATCTCTCTTTTTCTCTACATGGATAGATACTCATGATCAATATTCTTTTTTCTGAACCATTTAAGAGCAAGTGTAGACATGATGCCTCATCATCCTTAAATATTCCAGTGTGTATATTTCCCCCGAAACGGAATTCGGTCCCACATAAGCACAAAACAACCAATCCATAGAACCCCTTCAGATTTCACCAACTTTCCACAAAATGGCTCTTTTTTCATTTTTGGTCCCGAATCCAGTCTAGGATCACACATTACATGGAGGTGATGCATCTGGTTCTTCTCCTTTAATCTGCTACAGTTCTTCTGTCTTTCCTGTCTTTCATGCCCTTGACAGCTTTGAAAACTACATGCCTTTCATTCTGTAGATTTCAGAGATCTCAACCTGGATCCATGTGATGTTTCTTCACGTTTGACCCAGGTCATGCATTTTTGTCAGGAATAACAAAGAAATGATACTATACTCTAGGCAGTTCATTTACATTAAGAAGTATCCCACCGTTGTGATATTAACGTTGATCACCTGGCTTGGCAGAAGCTGGAATCCTCCAGTGTGAAGTCAGCATTTTGCCCTGTAATTGATAAGTAATTTGTAGGGATATACTCCTAGGCTACATCAATATCCTGTTTCTCATTGAAAATTCACTCAACGAGTCTTAGTAGGCATTGATGACTCCCGCCTGAATCAGCACCCCACACTACAATAGTTGCCAGATGACTATCCCCATTTGCTTCTTTCCTTTTGCAACTATTAATCGGCCTTCTTCTGTAGAAAATATTTCCCTTCCCTGCATTTATCTATTTACGTCAGTATAGACTCAGGAATTCCTATTGCATCCAATGAATCATTTTGTTACTTTCGTTATTTATCTTGATGCTCAAATTACCTAGATTTGGCCAAGGGGTGTCTCTTTAAGATGGCTCTTCAGTCCCTTTGACATGTCCCCATGATTCTTTGGGTACCTTCTAACTTTCGGGCACATCAAGATGTTCTGGGCTCATTTTGGAATCAGCTCTCCAAGGAGCCCAGGTTCCTTTTGACGGAGGATGACATTTAGGAATGAGATCTGGACACCCAGCATGCTCACTGCTACTGGCATGTCGTAACCTCTAGGTTCTCTCAGCAGATAGAGTGAGGAAATAATTGACAAATGTTCACACACAGGCACACATACATTGATGTCTACTGCTATGTGTGTGTCTATCTATGTATCTATTTCTCTATATAGCCATTTATAACTATATACCTATGGAAACATGTAGAGGGAAATCTATCTCAATATCTATTATATAGAGATATATAGATAGCACACCAATGTTGGACTCCTGTGTTGGACCTTGCTTTCCTAAAGACTATCGTCAGCCCAGCAGCCTAAATCATGCTTTCAAAATATGTCGTATCATTTTCACTTCCCTCTCCATGGCTTCTACTTTGTCAACATAAAAATTCCAAATCCAAACAGATCTGCCTCTTTGGTCTCAATGCCTCTTTTTCCTCATGTCTTACTGCTCTCCACCTTGGGCACCCACTCTAGGTTACTGGCTTCCGAGATGCTCCTGAAACTTGCATCCTCCTCCCTCTACCTGAGATTCTCTTCCTCAGGGGTCCCTCTAATTTCCACCATCTCCAGGTCTTTGCTCAAATGTGTCTTCCTCAGTGAAGCCTTCTCTGGGCGCCATATTTGAAATTACACTCCCTCCTTCCAACCCATTCTCTCTCTCTCACTGCTTGATTTTTCTCTATAGCACGTCTTATAGTCCAACATTGTATGGATTGTCTTATTAATTATTGACAATCTGCCCCTCCCCTGACATGAGTATAAACTCCACAAAAAAGCAAATTTTGGTCTCTTTTGTTTCCTGCTACACTCTCAGTGCCTATATCAGAGCCTGGTATACAATAGACCCTCAATAATATTTGTTAAACGATGGGGTGACATTCCAGGAGCACATAAACACATTTACAACTGACTAGATACACCCACAGGCTAAGTGGTTGCCAATGTGACTTGAGAAATTGAAGCCAAATAGTGTAAGCATGAAAGGTTTCATAGAGGGGCCTATATAATTAAAACAGAGTAAAGTAAAAGATTATCAAGGATGTAAAGACAGAAAAGGACTATGTGTTTGGTGAATATGAGGTAAAGCAGGTAATCTGGAAACAAAGTGTTGTTAGGTATCATCTGACCATTTAGTGGACCAAAAGGTGAAATTACATACCGCCAGACATCAAAATGAAAAGTTCTACAAATATTTCCAAATATATTCTTTAAGATCATGAAGTCTGTTAAGAGGAATTTGGATATTTTCCTCTTGTGAAACAGAAGTCTTTTGGAGCAGAAAGAACTCATTAAAGGGGTTAATGATATTTCAAATTTAGCGCCATCTTTTTCTAAAGTGGCAACTCAGCTCCCAAGGGAAATGAATCCCTTTCTCCTACTATTAAAGCTCTGGGTCCAAGTTGGGCCTTATAAGCTGAAAGTCCTTAGAAAACATTTATACAAAATGAAATGGAAACTCATCCATATTGAACACATTTTCAGCATCGATTAGTCATCCAACTTTTAATGTACCTTATTCTGCATACTTTAGGAGAATCTGAGTGTACATTTCAGAACTGTTCAGAGAGTGGGTTTGACTGAGGCCAGTCCTACTATTATTTGATGACTCTGCTTGGAGACAACACATATGATACAGTGATTTATATTTGGAATTGCAAAAACAGTTATTTTTATTTTCTGTAATTCCCCCAAGGTGTCCAGGTAGATATTGCAGTAGAACGCAGTGAATTGAATGAAAGATACAGTTCCGATAGAAATTTTAGGTGTTCTAACAAAGATTTTCAGCACATCCTTAATGGAATGAGATAGTTGGAAAGAGGTTTATTTCTCTTAAATTCATCTTATTAGTGGGAGCCTTTGAGATGAATTTTGGATTCTGCAGAAATAGCTATCTGGCTTATGCATTCTTTCAAAGGGAAGACCTTTCCATGTTTTCTCGGAGTCATCCTTGCTAACACAAAGGCTGGCAAAACTCAAGACCTCCTGATGCACAAGCTGGAGACTGGCCTTTGCAGCATAAATCTTTTCCTCCCGATACTGCTGTCCTGCTTCTTCAAGATGTTAAGCAAAAAGTCAAATAAGGTTGTGATTTCTTGAAATGCCTTGCAACTTCTTCCCCAGTGCTGTATTTTTTTTTTACCAGCAGTGTGATCTCAGGATTAACCTCTCTGAATCTCAGTCTCCTTAGATAAATTGGGAACGGCATGGAGGACCTCATCGAATAGGTAGGATTAAATGAAGTAATTTGATGAAAGGGCTTCGAAAACTAGAAAGAGCCCTAGGAATGACAGTGTGCTGTCATCACTGCCACCATCCTCCTTCTCAATCCACTTGTATTGAATAACAGCAGAAGTTTAAAGACACTGTTGATGTGAAGCCTGTACTTTTTTTCTTTTTTTACAGTCAGATACTCCCATCCTCCTGACCAGCTTTTCCTCCAAGTGAAATCCTACTGTAATACTTAAAACCACCGAATCTTCCATGATTCCTCCAGAACTTGCTAGGTTTGGCATGGCATAAACCGGCCCCAGAATGGTTTTCCTTTAAAAAGAAAAACAAAAAACTATACATCATAAATAAAAGTTTCACCAAGTTGCTGAGAGCAGAAAGTTCAAGAGTAAGCTCTGCCCTTCGCAGAAAAATAGCAAACAGCAGTGACTGAGCAATAAACCTTCCACATAACTGCAGATCATCAACTCATTGTAAAGATTTAGGACTTGATGTTTCCTGCTTCTTGGCTTGATGCATGCTAGCCTGCGAAAAAAACACTCTAGATGCAGAAACTGTTCAGGTTATTTTCTGATCTGGGGCAAGGCATACGAACTTAGCAATACGCTGGAGTTAATTATCTGAAAAGTGAATTCTTTGCCACGTTTTACAAAGCAAGAAGTTTTTCAAATACAACATAAGATGGATTTAAAATTGGCCACTGTTGCCATCTGTCTCACCTTAAGCCTCTGCTGATAACTGGAATGAATATTAATCTGGTTTCTACTTTTTTCTTTTTAAAATCAGAGCTACATTCTTTGCCATGGGGAGCCATGTACTGTAGCTGGTTGGTGATGTTTATTTTCATTAAGTGAGATTTAGTAAGGCTCCTGTACCTTGTCAGCCTCTGGCTCTGGCCTCATCCTGGCTCTTTTCATCCTGTCAATTATTTGGGTGCTGGGGCCGTCCACTGAGGAGGGGCCAGTGCAGAACTTTGCCAGACCCAAGGTGCCACAAGAAGGATCTGACAGAGGTCTGGCTCAGGCATCTCTAAAACATGAAGGGCTCTTTTGGAACAGTAAGGAACTAGGTTATAAAGAGTTTCCTAGGCAGAGACTGTCTGAGTGACACCTGAAAAGGGTAG